>NC_046154.1:71115696-71388196 GCF_011064425.1 Rattus rattus
GCAGCAGCTCTCTGCTCCCAGACCCCGGGGGAGAGAGACCTCACTGCCTGGTCAGGTGGGCACTCCTGAGTCTGCAGAGCGGAAGAGACCACCAACACTGCCCACCCCTGCCCACATCCCTGGCCCAAGAGGAAACTGTATAAGGCCTCTGGGCTCCCGTGGGAGAGGGCCCAGGAGCGGCAGGACCCCTGCCTGAAACACCGCCGGAACCTGAAGGAAACAGACCGGATAAACAGTTCTCTGCACCCAAATCCCGTGGGAGGGAGAGCTAAACCTTCAGAGAGGCAGACACGCCTGCGAAACCAGAAGAGACTGCTCTCTGCACACATTACTGATTCCAGAGGAAAACACCGGAGGCCATCTGGAACCCTGGTGCACGGAGGCTCCCGGAAGAGGCGGCGCAGATCTTCCCGGTTGCTGCCACCGCGGAGAGCCCGTGGGCAGCACCCCGCGAGCAAACTTGAGCCTCAGGACCACAGGTAAGACCAACTTTTCTGCTGCGAGTGACCTGCCTGGTGAACTCAAGACACAGGCCCACAGGAAGAGCTGAAGACCTGTAGAGGGGCAAAACTACACACACGAAAACAGAACACTCTGTCCCCATAACTGGCTGAAAGAAAACAGGAAAAACAGGTCTACAGCACTCCTGACACACAGGCTTATAGGACAGTCTAGCCACTGTCAGAAATAGCAGAACAAAGTAACACTAGAGATAATCTGATGGCTAGAGGCAAGCGAGGAACACAAGCAACAGAAACTAAGACTACATGGCATCATCGGAGCCCACCTCCCACCAAAACAAAAACATGGAATATCCAAACACACCAGAAAAGCAAGATCTAGTTTCAAAAATCATACTTGATCATGATGCTGGAGGACTTCAAGAAAGACGAAGAACTCCCTTAGAGAACAAGTAGCCTACACAGAGAGAATGTAAAAATCCCTGAAAGAATTCCAGGAAAACACAGTCAAACAGTTGAAGGAATTAAAAATGGAAATAGAAGCAATCAAGAAAGAACACATGGAAACAACCCTGGATATAGAAAACCAAAAGAAGAGACAAGGAGCTGTAGATACAAGCTTCACCAACAGAATACAAGAGATGGAAGAGAGAATCTCAGGAGCAGAAGATTCCATAGAAATCATTGATTCAACTGTCAAAGATAATGTAAAGAGGAAAAAACTACTGGTCCAAAACATACAGGGAAATCCAGGACTCAATGAGAAGATCAAACTAAGGATAATAGGTATAGAAGAGAGTGAAGACTCAGCTCAAAGGACCAGTAAATATCTTCAACAAAATCATAGAAGAAAAACTTCCCTAACCTAAAAAGAGATACCCATAGGCATACAAGAAGTTTACAGAACTCCAAATAGATTGACCAGAAAAGAAACACCTCCCCGTCACATAACAGTCAAAACACCAAATGCACAAAATAAAGAAAGAATATTAAAAGCAGTAAGGGAAAAAGGTCAAGTAACATATAAAGGCAGACCTATCAGAATCACACCAGACTTTCTCGCCAGAAACTATGAAGGCCAGAAGATCCTGGACTGATGTCATACAGACCCTAAGAGAACACAAATGCCAGCCCAGGCTACTGTATCCTGCAAAACTCTCAATTAACATAGATGGGGAAACCAAGATATTCCATGACAAAACCAAATTTACACAATATCTTTCTACAAATCCAGCACTACAAAGGATAATAAATGGTAAAGCCCAACATAAGGAGGCAAGCTATACCCAAGAAGAGGCAAGAAACTAATCGTCTTGGCAACAAAACAAAGAGAAGAAAAGCACACAAACACAACCTCACATCCAAATATGAATATAACAGGAAGCAATAATCACTATTCCTTAATATCTCTCAACATCAATGGCCTCAACTCCCCAATAAAAAGACATAGATTAAGAAACTGGATATGCAACGAGGACCCTGCATTCTGCTGCCTACAGGAAACACACCTCAGAGACAAAGACAGACACTACCTCAGAGTGAAAGGCTGGGAAACAACTTTCCAAGCAAATGGTCAGAAGAAGCAAGCTGGAGTAGCCATTCTAATATCAAATAAAATCAATTTCCAACTAAAAGTCATCAAAAAAGATAAGGAAGGACACTTTATATTCATCAAAGGAAAAATCCACCAAGATGAACTCTCAATCCTAAATATCTATGCCCCAAATACAAGGGCACCTACATACGTAAAAGAAACCTTACTAAAGCTCAAAACACACATTGCACCTCACACAATAATAGTAGGAGATTTCAACACCCCACTCTCATCAATGGACAGATCATGGAAACAGAAATTAAACAGAGACGTAGACAGACTAAGAGAAGTCATGAGCCAAATGGACTTAACGGATATTTATAGAACGTTCTACCCTAAAGCAAAAGGATATACCTTCTTCTCAGCTCCTCATGGTACTTTCTCCAAAATTGACCATATAATTGGTCAAAAACGGGCCTCAACAGGTACACAGAAAGATAGAAATAATCCCATCGTGCTATCGACCACCATGGCTCAAAGCTGGTCTTCAACAACAATAAGGGAAGAATGCCCACATATACGTGGAAATTGAACAATGCTCTACTCAATGATAACCTGGTCAAGGAAGAAATAAAGAAAGAAATTAAAACTTTTAGAATTTAATGAAAATGAAGGTACAACATACCCCAAACTTATGGGACACAATGAAAGCTAAAGCTAAGAGGAAAACTCATAGCGCTGAGTGCCTGCAGAAAGAAACAGGAAAGAGCATATGTCAGCAGCTTGACAGCACACCTAAAAGCTCTAGAACAAAAAGAAGCAAATACACCCATGAGGAGTAGAAGGCAGGAAATAATCAAACTCAGAGCTGAAATCAACCAAGTAGAAACAAAAAGGACCACAGAAAGAATCAACAGAACCAAAAGTTGGTTCTTTGAGAAAATCAACAAGATAGATAAACCATAGCCAGACTAACGAGAGGACACAGAGAGTGTGTCCAAATTAACAAAATCAGAAATGAAAAGGGAGACATAACTACAGATTCAGAGGAAATTCAAAATCATCAGATTCTACTACAAAAGCCTATATTCAACAAAACTTGAAAATCTGGAGGAAATGTACAATTTCCTAGACAGATACCAGGTACCGAAGTTAAATCAGGAACAGATAAACCAGTTAAACAACCCCATAACTCCTAAGGAAATAGAAGCAGTCATTAAAGGTCTCCCCAACCAAAAGAGCCCAGGTCCAGACGGGTTTAGTGCAGAATTCTATCAGACCTTCATAGAAGACCTCATACCAATACTATCCAAACTATTCCACAAAATTGAAACAGATGGAGCACTAACGAAATCCTTCTATGAAGCCACAATTACTCTTATACCTAAACCACACAAAGACCCAACAAAGAAAGAGAACTTCAGACCAATTTCCCTTATGAACATTGAAGCAAAAATACTCAACAAAATTCTGGCAAACCGAATACAAGAGCACATCAAAACAATCATCCACCATGATCAAGTAGGCTTCATCCCAGGCATGCAGGGATGGTTTAATATACGGAAAACCATCAACGTGATCCATTATATAAACAAACTGAAAGAACAAAACCACATGATCATTTCATTAGATGCTGAGAAAGCATTTGACAAAATTCAACACCCCTTCATGATAAAAGTCCTGGAAAGAATAGGAATTCAAGGCCCATACCTAAACATAGTAAAAGCCATATACAGCAAACCAGTGGCTAACATTAAACTAAATGGAGAGAAACTTGAAGCAATCCCACTAAAATCAGGGACTAGACAAGGCTGCCCACTCTCTCCCTACTTATTCAATATAGTTCTTGAAGTTCTAGCCAGAGCAATCAGACAACAGAAGGAGGTCAAGGGGATACAGATCGGAAAAGAAGAAGTGAAAATATCACTATTTGCAGATGATATGATAGTATATTTAAGTGATCCCAAAAGTTCCACCAGAGAACTACTAAAGCTGATAAACAACTTCAGCAAAGTGGCTGGGTATAAAATTAACTCAAATAAATCAGTAGCCTTCCTCTACACAAAAGAGAAACAAGCGGAGAAAGAAATTAGGGAAACGACACCCTTCATAATAGACCCAAATAATATAAAATACCTCGGTGTGACTTTAACCAAGCAAGTAAAAGATCTGTACAATAAGAACTTCAAGACACTGAAGAAAGAAATTGAAGAAGACCTCAGAAGGTGGAAAGATCTCCATTCTCATGGATTGGCAGGATTAATATAGTAAAATGGCCATTTTACCAAAAGCGATCTACAGATTCAATGCAATCCCCATCAAAATACCAATCCAATTCTTCAAAGAGTTAGACAGAACAATTTGCAAATTCATCTGGAATAACAAAAACCCAGGATAGCTAAAACTATCCTCAACAATAAAAAGGACTTCAGGGGGAATCACTATCCCTGAACTCAAGCAGTATTACAGAGTAATAGTGACAAAACTGCATGGTATTGGTACAGAGAGACAGACAGATAGACCAATGGAACAGAATTGAAGACCCAGAAATGAACCCACACACCTATGGTCACTTGATTTTTGACAAAGGAGCCAAAAACCATCCAATGGAAAAAAAGATAGCATTTTCAGCAAATGGTGCTGGTTCAACTGGAGGTCAACATGTAGAAGAATGCAGATCGATCCATGCTTATCACCCCTGTACAAAGCTTAAGTCCAAGTGGATCAAGGACCTCCACATCAAACCAGACACACTCAAACTAATAGAAGAAAAACTAGGGATGCATCTGGAACACATGGGCACTGGAAAAAATTTCCTGAACAAAACACCAATGGCTTATGCTCTAAGATCAAGAATCGACAAATGGGATCTCATAAAACTGCAAAGCTTCTGTAAGGCAAAGGACACTGTGGTTAGGACAAAACGGCAACCAACAGATTGGGAAAAAGATCTTTACCAATCCTACAACAGATAGAGGCCTTATATCCAAAATATACAAAGAACTCAAGAAGTTAGACCAAGGGGAGACAAATAACCCTATTAAAAAATGGGGTTCAGAGCTAAACAAAGAATTCACAGCTGAGGAATGCCGAATGGCTGAGAAACACCTAAAGAAATGTTCAACATCTTTAGTCATCAGGAAATGCAAATCAAAACAACCCTGAGATTTCACCTCACACCAGTGAGAATGGCTAAGATCAAAAAACTCAGGTGACAGCAAATGCTGGGGAGGATGTGGAGAAAGAGGAACACTCCTCCATTGTTGGTGGGGTTGCAGACTGGTACAACCATTCTGGAAATCAGTCTGGAGGTTCCTCAGAAAATTGGACATTAAACTGCCTGAGGATCCTGCTATACCTCTCTTGGGCATATACCCAAAAGATGCCCCAACATATAAAAAAGACACGTGCTCCACTATGTTCATAGCAGCCTTATTTATAATAGCCAGAAGCTGGAAAGAACCCAGATGCCCTTCAACAGAGGAATGGATACAGAAAATGTGGTACATCTACACAATGGAATATTACTCAGCTATCAAAAACAACGAGTTTATGAAATTTGTAGGCAAATGGTTGGAACTGGAAAATATCATCCTGAGTGAGCTAACCCAATCACAGAAAGACATACATGGTATGCACTCATTGATAAGTGGCTATTAGCCCAAATGCCTGAATTACCCTAGATGCCTAGAACAAATGAAACTCAAGACGGATGATCAAAATGTGAATGCTTCACTCCTTCTTTAAAAGGGGAACAAGAATACCCTTGGCAGGGAAGAGAGAGGCAAAGATTAAAACAGAGACTGAAGGAACACCCATTCAGAGCCTGCCCCACATGTGGCCCATATATATACAGCCACCCAATTAGACAAGATGGATGAAGCAAAGAAGTACAGAAGTGTAGATCGCTCCTGAGAGACACAGCCAGAATACAGCAAATACAGAGGCGAATGTCAGCAGCAAACCACTGAACTGAGAATAGGACCCCCGTTGAAGGAATCAGAGAAAGAAATGGAAGAGCTTGAAGGGGCTCGAGACCCCATATGTACAACAATGCCAAGCAACCAGAGCTTCCAGGGACTAAGCCACTACCTAAAGACTATACATGGACTGACCCTGGACTCTGACCTCATAGGTAGCAATGAATATCCTAGTAAGAGCACCAGTGGAAGGGGAAGCCCTGGGTCCTGCTAATACTGAACCCCCAGTGAACTAGACTGTCGGGGGGAGGGCGGCAATGGGGGGAGGGTGGGGAGGGGAACACCCATAAGTAAGGGGGGGGGGGGGGGGATGTTTGCCCGGAAACCGGGAAAGGGAATAACACTCAAATGTATATAAGAAATATTCAAGTTAATAAAAAAAAAAAAATGCACCACAGGCTTGTTTCAGGGCAATCTGGTAGGGGCATTTCCTGAACTGAGATTCTTAATAACTTCCAAAATGATTCTAGTTATGTTGTTGGCTTTATAAAACTAGCCAGCATGGGTACCTACATTGTTAAGCAAGCAGATGTTTATAATTATTGTAAAATTGTTCTCTAAATAAGTGCACCAATCACAGGCCCGTTTTCCCAGACTGATAGATATGAACTGATATTTTGTTTTAATTTGTATTTTTCAGTTAAATCAAAAAGCCTTTTTATGTGTTTGTTGGTCTGTTTAGAGCATGTTAGCCCTCTGTCTCTATTCCTTGCTTATTTTTCTATTAGACTGTTTATCCTTCTTGAAGATTTGTATTAACTGTCTGAATTATGAGTATGAATATTTAATGCATACTAATTTTACATATCATTAAATTAGGCTATTGAGTTTGTAAATAGCCTTTGCCCAATCTTCAGGCTGTCTCTTAGCCTTGGTTTTGGAGTCATGTGGAACTGGTTTTTGTCCATTTGTCACAAATCTAGAGTTCTCTAGAAAGAAGAACCTCAATTAAGAAAACGCCTCCATCAGCTTGGCGTGTAGACAAGTCTACAGGGCATTTCTTGGTTGATGTGGGGGGGGTCCAGCTCTCTGTGGGTGGTGCCAATTCTGGGCAGGTGGTCCTGAGGCTATGAGAAAGCAGGCTGAGCAAGCCATGGGAATCAAGCCAGTAAGTAAGTAGCACTCCTCTATGTCCTCTTGATCAGCTCCTGCCTTGAGTACTAGCTTTGATGTCCCTGAATGATGAACTCTAAGGTATAAGCTGAAATTAACCTTTTCTTCCCCAAGTTGCTTTTGGCTGTGATCTTTTTCACAGTGATAGAAATCCCACAATAGACATTATTCATAAAGTCTTTTTTTGTAAGTGGGTGTATATGTATGTTTGTTCTCATTCCAAGTGAAGATATTTAGGGTTGGTGTTTAAAGTAATAACTTTGGGCATCATATAATACTTTGTGCCTACATAGCTATGTTGCTATGGATCTGGGTCCAAAGCCACAGACACCATAGAGCCCTGACTCCATTAGTTTCTGGAAATAATGGATATTAAAGTCATATATTGAATGGTTACCTGAGTAAACCAAGGCATTTGTTGATGTACACTTAATCACCTAACTCCAAGTCCTATTCTGAAATCCAACACCACCTCCTGAAGTATGCTCAGTGTCTCGAAGTGAAGAGCCACAGTCCAAGGAGGGAAAGTGATATAATACAATTTCAATTGAAAACATGTTTGTTTGATACCCCAAAATGAGGCTGGTAGCCAATTTCATTTTTTCTCTTTCTTTCTTTTTTTAAAAAGATTTATTTATCTATTATATTTAAGTACACTGTAGCTGTCTTCAGCACACCAGAAGGGGGTAACAGATCCCATTTCAGATGGTTGTTAGCCACCATGTGGTTGCTGGGATTTAAACTCAGGACCTCTGGAAGAGCAGTCAGTGCTCTTAACCACTGAGCCATCTCTCCAGCCCCTTTCCTTCTCTTTCTTTTCTTAAAATTTCAAACTTTACAATTTGAGAGAGAGACAGACTTGGATTTGAAAGCAGTAAGACTTTGCTCCCCCTTCTCCCTTTTTTATTTTTTTTTTCAGACAGAGAACCCAGGGTGGCCTCAAATTCAAGCTCTCAGCAATCCTCATGCCTTACTTTCATCCAGCATTTTATGAGCTTAGTATTGCCTGTGGAAACTTTTTGGGAAGCATCTAATAGCAATCCAAGAAATATGATGGGATAGAATTTGACAAGCTCTACTTGAAAGCATCCCTCTAGGATATCCAAGACTACTTTCCCCATGTGGGTCTCTTGTCTCTTCTACCAAGTCAATGCTTGAAAGGAGGGACACTGATAGCAGTCGGGTTGAACTTGAAGCACTGGTAGACAGCAGCTGCCTTAGTGCATATTCTGGCTTGCTTTTCTGTGACTTTAATAAATGCCATGACAAAAAGAAAAGCAAGCAAACAAATAAACAAACAAAGCTTGGTTAAAGAAACCTTTTATTTGGCTTTTACTTCCAGGTCAAACTCATCACTGAAGGAGGAACTCAGGCAGGAACTCGAGCAGAAACCAAGGAGGCGGGGGCTGCTTACTTACCCATTCACCTGTTCACACTCAACCTCATTCTCACGTTGTCCCAGACTATCTGCCTAGGGATAGTATTGATGAGGCTCTCCATCAATTAGCAGACACCCCCTCGATTGTGTCAGTTAGCAATAAGAAATTAAACAGAACACAGCCAAAATATTTACACCCTGTTGGGGTCCCATGAGTTGCTGCTGTAAGCTACTCTGCTATGGAAGTTTTTCATCCTGGAGGATAGAAATGGCTATGTGAAAATGTCTCTTTCTCAGTTAAGGATCCAGGATAATGAGGTTGGAGATAGGAACTCAGATTTTGGACTTTTGTTAGGACCAACATACACTCTCTCTGGACTTGAGTCCAGAACATAGAAAGCTGAGTTACAAAGCAAATATTCATAAAAGGAAGGTGCCATGAATGTTTGGAGCCTGGGCCTTGAAGTCCAGAGGAAGTAAACCTTGAGAGCCAGACGTGCGAGGCAGATTTTTAAAAGTACATCTTTTACACATTTAAATTTTGAGCAAACACATGTGTTATTTATTCAGAATCTTAAGCAATGGATCATAGACTTTACCTCATGAGTCAACACAGTTCCTATTGTGTGTCTGACTCAACACTGTGACAACCAAAAGGAGTGGAAAATTCATTTGTGGAACATGACGGGGGCACAAGATTTCGAGTCATACATTCAAAAATATTACAGAATCATAAATTGCTATTAGAAAAAAATGGCAATAAATACAAGGGGAAATGCTGCCTGTTCTGTTAATTAAATTGGTGGGAAACTTGGTAGATCTTTTTTTTTTTACTTCCTTATATTTAAGAGTTTTCTAGTTTACTAATGATAGTATATATTTTTAAATTTCATTTTTATAATTCCACATGTGTACACTTCGTGCCACTTTCACTTCCCACATTTCTACCACCCTCGATCTTGAATTATTTTAAGTTATTTTATTTTTAGATATTCGAAAACAGTTTTGTTAAATCGTAGAAGATGTGCCTATAAATTATGATTAATATGTACTCTGCAGAGGCCCGTAACTCTCTTGTGTGTAGTAACTGACCAGCCCCTGTCCAGCTCATGACTAGGGAAGGGCAGCTGGAGAAGTGGGTAGACCTCGGCTTAGGTCCTAGGTTGGCCGATTTCCATCATCCAACCTTGGTCAGTGTTTCTGTGCTTACTGAGTGAAGAATGGCAGTTACTTTTGTAGATTTTTGGTAGTGATGAGTTGAGAACTCCTTGAACCTCTGGGCACAGAAACCAGGGTATAGCAACTAAATCCCAAACACTACTACTACCTGTGCTGAAGTCTGACCCGGAGAATTCTAGCCAAGTTGGAGCTACTGTTTTCCTTGAACCCAGACTCAACACCAGCCTCTATATGCAGATATTCCTTAAAGAAAGAGGGAGAATTGGATTCCAGCACAGGGCTACTCTGAGTTCTTACAGTATTGCTTTTGGAGAAGAGACAGAATAACCAGGAGATGGAAGTAAAGACAAAGACAAAGTCAAGAGAGGACCAAGAGGTGAGACATAACCAGAAGCATAAATACCCATTAATAAGCATTTAACCTTGGATGTGAACCTTCAGGGTCATTTACAATATCACATTCCTGGTTGTACTATCTTCCCTGCGGTCTTTGGGTTTGCTTTAGATTTATATTTGTTTGGGTTTTTTTTTTCTTTTCTTTTAGGGAGGGCTTTGGAAAAGAGAGTAGGCGATTGGAAACAAGACATTGGGGCTTTGAAGGCCAAGGGACTTCCCAAGGCTCCCAAATACTGAGTCTGTGCTATCAAGTATCATGGTGGTGTCAGGTTTGTTTTCTGGGAAATATTTGAACTAATTTTATCAGCAGCATTTCTCTGGGGTTATTTACTACCTGAATATTTGTCAGGGCCTCTGGAGGAGGCAGCCAAACATGTACATCTGCAGTTCATGCTATTTGGAGCGCAACTTGGGTGGGGACGTCTCTCTGGTAACAGGGGTGGAGAGCTGACAGTAGATGTTGCTGCGAGAAAGATGGGATTTCAGGAGCTGTCATCAGGATTGCGACGTCTGGTTGCAGTCGATATTTTTCCAAATGCCAGCCACACAAGGATTTAAAAGAATGTGCAAAGAAGCATGTGGCGTGCTCCTCGTGAAGCAGAACTGGGCTGAGTGGCTCGCTTAACATCGCGCCCCCTCCCAGCCAATCACAAGCCCAGGAACCCTGGCCTCTTCCCTGCAAGGCCTTGGCCACATGCCCTCCCGTACAATTGTGAGGAGATTGGATGAACCGCGATGCTATTTAAAGCACTCTTCCATGGCGCTCTTGCAGTTGTAAGATTTCCCAAGAGGCCGTTGCCAAGATTATGCTCTTCCCCACTGGCTTTTAATTTGTAAATTCTAATGGGCTCCCCTTTAGATATGGCAGTATAGGTAGCCTTCCTTGAGGTGGCCAGAGGCGTGTCCCTGGAAATCTTCAATGAAACTCCCTGCCACAAAAGCTGGATGGTCAAATCCTCTCCCAGTCAGCCATGTAGGTGGCAGAAATTCTGGTTTCAAAAGAGATCTGTTATCACCCGTGATCTTACAGAAACTTGAAAGCCACACAATTTTGCTTAAGAGTAAACCACCCTTACAAATGAAACGGAACTAGATCCAGCGTGGGGCCATATTTCTTTTTATGTTTCTACCCACCCTTATCATGCAAACCATGCTGGCAGTCTTCCCAGATTCTTAACACTGCCTTGACACTCTTTTCTCCTCCTCCTGGCACAACAGCCTTATTTGAATTATTAATTCTAGAACACCCCCTTCCTCTCAACCTAGGAGGCAGACATAACCACCCAATCTGAGCACCAAAACGTAACCAACACTTCACTAGGAATGCATGCTATGAATACTATTTTGGCACCAATTACAGGACTGTTACTTTGGAGTTACTGAATATCCCTCCTCTGGGTAAAACTGAACGTGGGCTCTCTAAGCTTTTACCCTTAGCTTACACAGTGAGCTGTAGAAATCTCTAAATAAACACCACGACTGTTCTTCCTTAGACTGTGGATAAGAGTTTCTGAGACAGAAGGACCCAACTACCTTTCGCTTCCAAATTTTGTCCCCTGTCTCTTCTCTCCAGGGTTCTGTATAGGTTGCTGAGCTGAAGGCTAAGCTGACCTGGGAGGGTCACTTAGAGAGGTTTTGGATGCCGCTGGGGGGTTTACAGACCCAAGAAGTTCGGAATCCAAGACATGTACCAACCACAAAGCTGCTGTCCTTACGCAGCCCCCTGATGGGTCTGAGTCTCTCCAGACGACTTGGACTATAGAATGCCCTCTGTCCTTCATGCAACGTTTCTCCAGTGTTGTGCTGGATGCTTCCTATCATCTCTGTGGCTTTCCATTCCACTGAGTGGCCAGTTCACTATCCTTTTGTTAATCCTGTTGCTAGATCTGCATTTGTTTTCATCCGGAGGCTCTTGCGGTGCTCGTATCAGCTCCCTTGCACATGTAACCTGGCTCGCTCATGCAAGAGTTGTCGAGGATTTGTATTTAGAAGTGGAAAATGCCATGCTTCACGAAGACTGCCTGTCTCAATAGATAATGCCAAATTACCTTCCAAAATGGCTGCCTCCAAATAATTCCTATTGATCCAGGATGTATGCCAGGCTATAAGCTGGCCCCATTGCTAATAAGGTGCATTCAGTCTTTCCACTCACAGTCTTTAAATCCTAGTGGGAAGATTGGATCAGTGAAGCTGTCTTCTCCCTCTCTGCCTCTGTCCTCTTTCTCCCCACCCCCTCTCTATTTTCCTTCTTCTCCTCCCCTTTCTATCTCATTACTTTCTGCCTCTATGGTTCTATCAATGATTACATAAAAGCTGCTCATTCCTTTTTACACTCTTGAACATGATGTGACCATCCATTCTCTCGTCTAGCAGTCTTCTCTCCTCTTTGGCAAGGGTTGCCTTCAGGAGAACAGAATTTATAGCTTTTTGGAAGATAAATCAATCACACACAAGTGATAGCTATTAGTATCCCAAGCTACTTGCCTTTCTCAGTGCCTTCAGGTACTTTAACTCATGTGTACCATGTACATGCCTAGTGCCCATGTGGGTCAGAAGTGGGTGTTGGAGCCCCTGGAACTATATGAACCCTCATTCAAGTGCTAGGAACCAACGTGGGTCTCTGGAATAGCAGTGAATGCTATTAATCCCTGGGCAATCTCTCCAGTCCCTCCCTCCCCCTTCTCTTAAAAATTAAAAATAAATCTTTATTTAGGTGTAAAAAGATTGCTGGGCAGTGATGGTGCAAGCCTTTTTAATCCCAGCACTTAGGAGGGGGCAAGGCAGGCAGATCTCTGAGTTTGAGGCCAGCCTAGTCTACAAAGTAAATTCCAGGACAGCTGGGGCTACTCAGAGTAACCCTGTCTCAAAAGACAAAACAAACAAACACTAAGTAAAATTAAGATCATCCAAACTTGGAGTTCAATTCCTCAGCCATGCTAATCACATCTCAAGTGGCTACAGTATGAGATTACAGTATAGGGTAAAGATAATTTCTATCAAGGCAGAGTGACCAAGTGGGTGGTGTCAGAATGGCAACCACTGTGCTATAAGTGGGTTTTAGTCATACATGTATGCTGGAATTGAAGTATATGCACTGAGTCTATGAGTATAAAAGCAAAACAAGACAGTAAACAGTGAAACAGGGGGAAGATATGTAAGGGAAGATAGGCATCTGTGCCCTTCCCCTCCAAGATCATATTCTGAAACCCTAACCTCCTGAGTGTTGGTGTTAGAGGTAGAGAGAGTGTTAGGGAGGTGTTTCAGTCTGGAGGGTGGAGAACTTCCAAATGAAATCAATGTCTTTATAAGGAAGATACAATGAAAATTTGGCCACCTGTAAACCAGAAAGAGAGCACTTGCTAAGAAAAAGAGTGTTGTTGGCTTGACTTTGGACTTCTCAGCTTCTAGAACCAGGCAAAGTAATGTTTACTGTTTAGTTATAGTTCTGTTGTTATAGCCTGAACAAACTAAGACAGAATAGTTGACTAATGTACAAAGGTCAGGGTCCTAGAAAAGGGTAGCATAAACTGGATTTGTAGGCCAATTGCATTGTGGGTGGTTCCAAAGGCACAACCAATCAGTGACAGATTCCTTCCCCTGCCTCGTCGTGGCCATGTGGCTCTGTATAGTCACTCAAATATCTCTTCTAAGAAACATGGAGGAGGATACTTCCTCTGCAAAGTGGTCATGGGGATTTAAATATCAAAAGCAGTGTGACCAGCGCAGAGGAAGAAGTCATTTCTTTGCCCCTGCAAATGACTAGGGACCCAAAGTGCATACCTTCCCTTCCCTCTGCTATGAGAAACACTTAAGAGAAATAAAAATGCTTAAGAGGAAAAAAATTTCTTGGGAATATAGTTCCAAAGACATCAGTCCATGGTGGGCTTCACTGTTTGGACCCCAAAGTGAAACAAAACATCACTGTGGCTACCGTGACTGACTGCTCAATGGCAACCAGCAGAGAATGTGAGAAGAGCTGGTCTACACGCCTTTTTCTTCCACATTATTCGAATATACAGCTTATTGTAAGGTGCTACCACATTCAGTTTGGTTCCCCCAACCTCCAGCCCTGTCACTTCTGCTAGTTCTCTCTGGATCCTCTCACAAAGACACACCCAAAACTGCTTTACTCTCATAGACACCTTTCTCTGCACTCAGGTAGACAGTTAAAATTACCCATCATCGCCTCAGCCACTCACACGCCTGATGTAAAATGTCATGATATTTGCATATACACACACACACACACACACACACACGCACACACACACACACACACACACAGACACACACACACACACACACACACACACACACACACACACACACACCCCCTTCTCCTATACTTACCTTAGAGTTATACTTATACTTATAATATCAATATAATGTCAACTCCGTGTAACTAGTGTTATACTATATTGCTTAGGGACTAAGGGGGGTGAGCTTGAGTGCCTGTTGAGCACAGAGGTGACCTTTTTGACTCGACGTTAGATGAATCCACAGATGCAAAATGTACAGATAATAGAGGTTGACCGTGTGTCCCCGTCACTGATACTCCCCAGAGTGACTAAATGTTTGACACAACAATGGTGTCAGGCAAGTCAGTTGGGGGCAGGCTCTGCTTGCTGTCATGAATGGCTTGCTCTGGGTAACTATTCCTGCTTGTGCCTCCGTGGTTCTGATTCCAGGAAGATTACTCTTGCCTCCTTATTTTCCTAATAACTAAACTCAGTCAGCAGAACGTGAGCTGTTAATTGGCCTTTCATCCTAACCGCTCTGAAACAGGTACTGTTTACATTATAGCTTACTAGGCAGGCCACCATTGGCCCTAGTTTCTTTTAACAGTTATGTTTTAGCTCTCAGATTCAGCCCTTTGTTGGCTTATTCTTTCTCTCAATGACTGTGCCTTCCCTAGGTTTGGCTGCTTTCTCATAGTGAAGACCAGGACACTGTATAGACTTGGTAAAGAATTTTCTGCATGTTGTGTCCCATTTAAAGTTTTCCTCTAGCTTGCAGCACAAAATGGGTCTAGTTACTGAGTTGACTCTTGGATTTTTTTTTATTATTTGGATAAGAACTAATGGCGATGGACAGATATATTTTTTCTTTTATTTTAAGAGTCATTTCTGCTGAGTATGTCGGTGCATGTCTTCAACTCCAGCACTCTGGAGACAAAGGCAGGCAATCTCTATGGGTTCTAGACCAACATGGTCTTTGTTGCAAGTTCCAGGATAGACTGATATGAAGTATTCCTTATATATTATTCCCAACAGGTCAAATTATACCTACCTTGCTTTCTTCTTAATTAAAAAAACAAAGTTTATGACTAGAAAGACGCTTTTAGGTTTAGAGCACTTGCTACTATTACAGAGGACTTGAGTTCGGCTCCTTGTACCCACACTACACCGATCACAGCTACCTGTAACTCCAGGGGTTGAGGGTGCAGGGGTGTCTGATGCCCTCTTCTGGTATCTGTGGGTACTTGCGTGCACGCGTGCGCACGCACACACACACACACACACACACACACACACACACACACACACACTTTCAGACTCCTATCCATACACCTAATAGGAAAATAAAAAGTAAATCCTTTAAAAAAAATTCTAACAGCTAAAAAACAATTTCTAACAACAGAGGAAGAAAGTGGAAGGATATTGGCAGTGTGAAGACAAATCCAGATCCCCTTTTACCCAACCAGCCAGTGACATAATCCCAAGGTAGAAGGACTAGAACTGAGCAAAGGGGTCAGGTCATTCACAAAGCCTTACTCTTATCATCATTAACATATCCAGCAAGTAGGGGATTTTTATGTGCGTTCAGCAATCATAACATGCCACAAGTGGTCTTTTATGTCTCAGTTAGTGACACCATAAAGAGGCTGTTATTCTACAAAAACGGCTTTTCACAGAAACCTAATTCAATTTTAAGAAAGTCAGTGTGACAGAAAATACCCGTTCCTGCTCTTTCAATAGCTCCATCCTCCTCCGACTCCCACTGAGAGTGAAACGTCCTTTATCCTCCTAGAAGGCTTCAGGAGTTTCCAGGTTGTCTCAACAAACAATTGTCCCTCATTGTTTGGTCGGCAGCTTCTGCTAGGGAGAGCATTTCAGGGCTGATTTCGAGCACAATGAATGTATGGGAAGTTACAGTTCCCGGTAGCTGTACTGACAAGACGGGTGAGTGCTTGCTCTCCTCGCCCTGTCTTTCAGATGGTTACTCTCCGAACACTACAGACTCCTTCTTTTCTTTATCTTAATGCCTCTTCCCTCTGCTTATACATCCTCTAATGCCATGGGAATTTCAAATAACTTTTTGGGTTTTTGTTTTTGTTTTTGTTTTTCAAGAGAGGGTTTCTCTGTGTATCCCTGGCTGTCCTGGAACTCCTCGTGAGATCTGCCTATGGTACCACCTCTACCTACCTAACCTTAGATATCTTAACATTCAGGGGGCAGAGCAGTGTGGATGAGTTCAAGATGCATTGCTTGGAATTCTCAAAGAATTAATTAAAACATAAATTGAAAAGTCTTAACATGGGAGTCAAAAACCAAATCAAGCCAGCTGTACCAAACAGTGCTTTTCTTTGAGCTACAGTCTGATTTTCCTGTTCCGTAGCTCTTGGAAGGAATCTGGATGGTATGAGGTCCTCAATGGCAACAGTCAGTGCTTATCCCTGAGTTTTTCTTCTCAATGTCTGCACCACCACGGCGTCTGTTCACCTGATGAGTCTCAAACAATGACGTCCGACACAATGCAACGTGAAGTTGTTGTGGGGGCATAAAAATAATAATAAACAATTTATATAGCTAAAATAAGCCCTTCATGTGGATTACTGGGCTTATTCTATAACCACGAGGCATTAATCCTTTCGAAAAGCCAAAAAACCTGACGATAAAAGCAAATTGTGCGGCTCATAAGAAGAGTTAAGTCCCACAGTCTCGAGGAGACGAGCCCCACTGTCGGGTGGTGGAGATGGCGTTTGAGACAGCCCAGCTGATCCTAACCGTTGGTTATTGCTAAGCGATTACAGACTTGCCTTCCAAGCTGGGAACGCTTTGAAGATGGAAGTGGAAACTATTAAATACTATGCCAGGACAAGTGGCATCAATGGAGACTGTTTCAGAGAAATTTAGTTGTCGATCTAGTTATTAGGAACCTAGAACGGTCTTTTCTGTTGAAATGCTGCCACATGGGGTTTTACTCTCCCAATCGACCCTTGTGTTGCCTTTCGCTTGAGGTTTTCCCACGCAGGCCCAGGCCTCTATTTTATTTTCATGCTTGTTTTTTTTTTTTCCGTTGGAAATAGATCTTTTTCACACAATATACTCTGGTTACGGTTTTTTTTCCCCCCTCATGCAACCCCTCCCACATCCTCCCCATCTTCCCACTCGAGCAAATCCAAATCCTCTCTCTCATCGGAAAACAAACAAGAATCTACTAGTGATGATGACGATGATGATGATGAAGTGAGATTAAAATAAAAACAGATAGAAAAAAGAACCAAAGAAAAAGCATGAGAAGACACGTAGAAACATTATTGCATTCATAATAAAACATTGAGACAAAATGTCTCATACTCCAAAAATATAACATGCCTCACACTGTCGAAAACTCCAATTTTAACGACAGGCTTTATTTTGTTTTTAATATAGCATTTCTGCATAACGCTAAAAAAGAAACTTCCAATGAAACCTTAACTTTAATTTTTTATTACTTGTATATATTTGCATACGATTACGAGGGTCAGAGAGTGACTTTAGTTCTAACATTTCATCCAATATGTGGGTCTTTGGGTCAAGCTGAGACCTTGGCAGCTCCCCAACCACCAACCCCGCTTTTTTTTGTGATGTAACACAGAATGGAGCATGAGAATATGTTAGTTAAGGTTAAATAGGTTCTTACCTATTTCTACAGTATATATGCATATGTTAATACACATAAAATTCACAAATTCTCACTATTGCTCCAAGGAAGGAAAGAATCTCAAAATCACAAATGAATGGGAGACACAGTATGTCTCTTCCTCAGGCTGGAATGTTTTACTTCTTGAGTGAGAAGAAAAACTAGAAAAACAAAAACCACAATAACCAAACCCCTTGCGTTCTGTGGAGCTTCACTGTAGTCGGGAAGGAGCATCCCGACGAGAATAAGTAGGAGAGCTGGTGATGTTTTTAGCAATAATACTTCATCTCTGAAGAAACAGTGGCGCTTTGGAGGAGAATCTTTAATTGGTGGGATTTTAGGAACACAAGAAAAAAGTGAAGGAAGAGGAAAAACAAAAACAAAAAAAACCCAAAACCCTCAAGAAGTGGGGACCTTGAGGTCAAGATGCTCATTCCTTCCAGATGGCCTCCTGAGCCAGCTACCCTGCCATGTCTACCTTTTTCTCTATATGTGAGCCTGCATCTCTAAAAACTGGCATTAAAATATGTTTACCCTCCAATAACAATATAAAATATGCAACCATTTCCAAATGTCATTTTTTTTAAAGCAAGAAGATGTATTTGCATCATTCAGAGGCCTGAGGCACGTGGACATTTCTGCACTCCAGTTACCTACACAAAACTTTCTCTGCTTGAAGTACTCCCCTGACAAAGCACCAGTGAGTGCAATAAGTCTGTTCATTTCTGCCTTATGCGTTGAGACACTGCCTTCAGAATCGGGCCATTCTGGCAGCGCCTTTCCGTGGTACATGGTCTGAGAGAAGCAGCCGGAAAGCTTGGTGCACTATCAGTGAAGACGCCATACAGATGTCTAGCTTCCTGTGCAAAGCTTGTCTTTCCTCTATCACTATTAACACAACCCCCAAGCTCTTTTGAAATAGGCTTTCCCCGCTTTAAAAGACTACATCTCTCCCCGAAATTTCTCTTGCAGTTAGGCACAGACGCGTGACAAAAGTACTTAAAATGGTCTGACACAGGTTTGTGCTGAAGCTCCTTAAAGGGAGACTACCAAGCCAGGTGAGGCGCCCTTTTGCAAGGGCCTTCTGTCATTTATAAATCAAGACAATGCATGATGGCTAGAGGACACTATGGTATAAGAATAAAGGAACAGGGAGTTGAACGGATGGGTCCCTAAGGACTTAGAAGAGGCAAAGGCAGGAACTCTTCTAGATATGAAGTCATCTTGTATGGTAGGAGTGGTGGCTCATGCCGATAATCCCACCACTGTAAAGGCTAGGCAGGGAGATGCAGGGTTGATGGCTAGTTGGGGTACAGAGTGAGTTGAAGGCCATCCCGGGCTGCTTTTTACAAGTCTGTCCCAAAAGCAAAAAGAAAACGAAAGAACAGAACAAAATAGAAAAAGAAACAAAGAAAGAAATTGCTCATGTATCCTTAGGCCACTGTAACTGATTAAATCCTGTCATCGACAGGTAGACGAGATGTCTAACCTCTTTCCTTTGAGAGGAGATATCGTGGCAAGCCGGGAGGGATGGATCAGATGCATCAGAAATGTGTGCCGCTCTTGCAGAGGATCCCAGTTCAGTGCCTAGCACCTATGTCAGGTGTCCACAGTGGCTTGTAACTCCAGCTCTAGGGAATTTGGTGCTCTTTTCTGTCCTCAAAGAATACCACCCCCCCCCCCCACACACACACACACAGATGCACACTCATATGCACACACTCGTACACAGAGATGCACACACACATGCACACACACTTACACACAGATGCACATGCATGCGCTCATGCATGGGTGCACCCATATACACACACCCACATTTAAAAATAAATCTTAAAGGATCCGTGGCATAAGACGGCTACTCTTCACATCCCCTACTCTGTGCCTTGCACTGGGTCTGGTTTGTCTTCTTTTACTTTTAATTAGCTCTGGTTTGAAGAGACCCTTCGTCTTTTAAGATAACCCATGTCTCGAGTCTTCAGTTTCTTGTAGTCTAGCAAAGTTCCTACTTTTTCTGAATGAGCCGTCTTTGAATTCTTAGGAACCTCAATTAATAATCATTTGCTCACAAGATGACTTTTGGGGACACGAACTCAGACATTGTGACTGGCACCGTAGTTGCTGGAACTGAAGTTAAGACACAGATGAACTACCCTGCTTGCCTATGTCGCACGTGGGGTGTCCCACTGAAGCAGCTCCGTTGTGAGTTCCCACGCTGTAAGCGCATGCTGCTGTGCTGTGGATATTGTGCGAAACCCCTCCTTTCATCCCTTTGCAAAGGAGCAAAGGCTCAAATAATGAGGGGGATAGAAAAATAGAAAGGGAAGAAAGGGAACAAAATAAAAAACCATGTTTTTAATGAAAAGATTGTCAAAGCTTTGGGAAATGTTGTGTTCACTCACACAAGGCCCCACTGTTTTAAACATATTTTACTATAATTTTTCCTTCAAAATCCTGACATGCAATGTTGAACAGGGCTCTTTGAGTGTACAACCCCAGGACACAGAGATATAAAAGGAGCAATATTCCATCGAACGCATGCCCAGTGGGGAACATAATATTGACTGATTGCTTGAAATCCATAGGCTGACCCAATGTCATTGTCCCGAATATGCAAGTATTTCTTTGTTTTCTGATTTAGAGGTATTTCCTTGCTCTAGGGCTTAACTCTTCTGTTGCTGCTTCTTGTGTGGGACATGATTAAAATGAATGTTGGGCGAATCTTCTCCAATCCCCTCTAAACCTTAGGTGAGAGGCCCTGAGACTGTGAACCTCTGTCCTACCAGAACCACAAAATACAAACATTGGGCTACCCCTTGCCTTCTTTTACAACACATTTCACATACACACACACACACACACACACACACACACACACACACACACACACACACACAAATATACCCATGCCACCACACACACGCCGCACATACCACACATATACATCCATACATCCCCATATACACACAAACATCCACACACATAAAAATATATACACAGCACTCCTGCACTACACAACCATATGTGTGCACCACACATCCTGCCCGCACACACACACATACACACACACACACACATACACACACACACATACACACACACACACACACCACATATACACAACCCCCTTTCATCGTCTGAGAAACTCTGAAAGAACAAAAGAGTTGCCATTTCAGAGCAGGCAATGGTATATTTAAATTTCATCAACTTCCCCTTAACCAAACAGCAACCAAACAAACAAAAAACTGGCAACGAGTCTAAGCAATGGGAGACAATTTAGAGGAAGAAAATCTTGAGATTTCTTTTTTTGTAACATGATGTAAATCCAAAATACACCAATGGTCTGGAAGTGATTACAAAAGGCTATGGGGCAAAATAGTCCTACGCGAACTTTGCCAACAGGAGCCTCACTGCTCATCAGAGGGTTTGGGAAGGTGAGGGCTCACTGCGGCTAGAGACTTGTGCCCCTGCAGTTTGCCCGGGAAAGACTCAGGAATAGACCCTCCTTATAGAAGCTGGTCTTCTAACTTAAGGTGAATTAGAAGTCCCTGTGCTTCTGATTGTATTTGTCCTTCCAGACAGATCCCCAAAAGAGGAGGGGGCCCAAAGCCCACAGTTCTAGAAATGTGAGTCATTTCTGAATCAGCCCCCACTGCCCAGATAAAGTCCTGCCATACTGCAGCTCCTCAATGCCTGTCAGAAGTGTGCCGTGGCTTTGTCTGTCCTCAACCTTGTCCCGAGGGTAAAGTTTCAACTTTTCACTCTCAAAGTGTTTCCACCCTTGAGTTAGAGATTTCCTTCAGTTCATAGAACATCAAAAATCACACTTTCCTTGATAGAGCGGCATGAGGAGTCACAGCCAGCCAGCTCAAAGGGACATTGCAATGCCATCTTATAATTAAGCAGGGCACCCACTGAACCGCATGTTACAACAGATGTTCCTTGGCCTCAGGTACTAAGCCTGCGCACAGTAAAACTGCCCAGAGCTTGGCTGAGCCAAGATGGGTCAGTGTCTGGACCAACTCTTGTGTGTGTCTCTTACTGTAATTAGAGAATGAGACTAGCTTTTGGTCATTAATTCCATTTGAAAAATAGCCATGGTTAAATTAAAAAAATGAAAGAAAAAAAGGAGGAAGAACATCAGAGTGCTCTTTAAAATTGACAAGTCTAATAAGAAAGTGGATAATTTATTTATGATGTGTTGTTTCTATGAGTGTTTTAGATCTGGTATGGATTCTTGCATGCTGCCTTCTCTTCAACATTGTTTGAAGAATGCTCACTCTATTTATAAAGTGGCTAAAATTAGTGGCACTTTATCCTTAGGCTGGAACGGAGCTTATAGATCGGTCAGTACCAGGAAATCACACTCAGAAATGCAGAGGACAGCTGGACAATGAGCCAAGCGGCCGTGGCAAGAAGGACTGCTCTGCCATTTTGTCCTAGTTTTCTTCCATTTTATTACTTTCACAAAGATCCCTGGGGATCAGAGACTCTGGACTCTGAGGAGTCAGCAGCCCTGGTAAGCCTGGCTCTCTCGGGGCAGGTGGTCCACATGCTGCATGCATCATGGTGTACAGACGTCACTCTGAGCCTGTCCAGTGATACCCCCCACCCCCACCCCCACCCCCTCCCGCTCTCCTCCAGCAGCTCCAGGACCCCTCATGACCACCTGGGGCAGCCCAGAGCACTTCCTATGTACCCTCTCACAGAGGATGCTCTCCATATCTTATTGATTAAATGGCTTTAATTTTTCCCAGTGCCGGCATGTTGATAAACAGCTACTTATGTTTTGTGTCTGAAGCAAGCAGACAAAAGGACAATAGAAAGTTCTAGGTACACTGGACAGGAGGGTATATGCCTTACTAAAGGAGGCCGCTGCTGTGGGTAGAGTGAGGATGTGGGATTTATATAGGCTGGGTCTTCTGACTTCTTACATGAAGTTTCCCAACACAGTTATCTGCTGCCTCATTTAAATGCTGTTGGGAGGAACAAGTGTGCCCCAGGTATTCCAAGTTTGCAAACATTTCCATTCCCACGACAGAGAATAATAGTCAAGGCACAGTCATTTGCCAAAAGGTCATTCAGATGGCTGTGAAGGGCCAGAGTTAGAACCCAGAGCCCAATTTTCCACCCAGTGAAATATGGCTTCCTTTAAAAATAGATCCTACCATACTATGGAAAACCCCTGAGGAAGACTGTGCAGACATCAAAGAAACGGGGGCGGGAATTTTTTTATATTGCTGTTCTGTAGGTGTATACATGTATACACCTGTACGGGTAGGCCAAAGGCTGGTGTCCTCTTTCCCTCAATTACTCTCTCCATTTTTAATATTTATTTATTCTATGTTATGTGCATGACTTTTGCCTGCCTCTCTCTCTCTCTCTCTCTCTCTCTCTCTCTCTCTCTCTCTCTCTCTCTCTCTCTCTGTGTGTGTGTGTGTGTGTGTGTGTGTGTGTGTGTGTGTGTGTGTGTAGGCCACATCCTGTTTCCTTCAGTTGCTGTTAATGATCTGACATGGCTACTGGCCAATAGTTGCAGGGATCTGTTTGTCTCTGTGCCCCTTCCCAAAACTCTGGGACTACAGACACATGTGAGTGCATCCAGCTTTTTACATGGTTCCTGGGTATCTATATCCAGGTGCTAATGTTGTACAGAATGAAAGATCTCTCCCATAATTATAATCCTAATTCTTTACAGTAACTTTTTGCCTACAACAGAAAAATGAAGCATCACTTCCAGAGCTGACATGGAAGAAACAATAAGAAAGTTCAACAGATAACTAGGTCATTACACAACTATCAGGAAAAGGTGGTCATCCGAGCGTTGGGAACTTCTTCCTAAACAAGGAATCCCAAGAGATAATGGGGTTTTAAATGCCCTGCAGTGAAGGTGACTCCCTGCATCGAAAGACACTCTCCAACTCTAAGGAAGCGGTGCTGTTAGGAGCGATTGGGCTATTGGTAGACTTCTTGCTCTGTTTGGCCTTAAGCCCCTGTCATGGCTATTTCTTACCTTGTTGTTAGGCAGGGCTGTGCCTAAGCCAGGTATGATGTATTAACTCACACTGTACTGTAGATCGGCATTGGCAAACATCCTACCTTTCTATGTGAGTTGGCTTCTTCTTACCCCTGATATTGTTCACTTCAATTAGAAAAAAATGAATGGGCTCTTTTCTCTTAAGTAGAGAAAGGCTAAGTATCTATGTGTGCTGGGATTGGAGCTCCATTAATGAATTTAACATCCTACAGACCCTTCCTATATAAGCTATTGCAATAAGAAGTGTTGGAAGTGCGTGCAAACGCACTCAATTGTCCTCGGGTCGGGTGGGAGTGGGATAGCCAGGGCTACATGAAGGGAGCAGAGTGCGAGAGTCTGTTCTGGTGCAAAGAGGCCGCAAAGGAGGTGATGATGATGTAATCATCAGAAACTGCTTAAGTCAGGACAGAACACAGAGTATTCAGACACTGTTATACCTTTACATGTATGAAGTTCTTTGAGATTTTGTTTCATTTAACTCTCGTTGGCTCATTTTACCCTTATCTGTTCGCCATACCAAACCTCCGAGGTGGCTGTTACTGCTCTCCCTTTGTACAGTTGAGGGAACAGTTTGGGGACCTTGCCCTAAGTTCTTAGGGGAAAAGCATATGTTCATCCGAGGACATGTTTTAATCCTCTGCTCTGCCAAACACAGATGGATGGTACAAGCAAGGCCTTTTCTTTCACAGCCTCAGCTGAGCGGAAGAAGTTACCACCCAAACACGGTGCCAATAAGTAGAGATCCGAGAGTACAATAGACAATGGTTAGAACTCAGGTTTGTCAGGGTAGTTCTGGGGCAAAGCTCTCCACATACGAACGACCATGGCTGCACCAGGAAAGAAGAGCTGTTGCAGATGTCAACACAGTGGCAGCCTTGCCTGCCATTCCCCAATGCACAGCGTCAGCTGGTGGCCCACGATTTAACCAAGGAATATCTTCCTATTCAGTCTGAGAGGAACAGAGAAACGAATTATTGACTCATCAACTGAGAGTTAAGAAGATGAGAGAGGCAATTTCCTCTCAAAATGTAACCCTTTAAGACATTCTGGGACAGGAGTATTTACCCCTCCACTGCTTGCCCATGACTGCTCCCTAACCATCCTTTAACGCCTTCCTCTCCCCTCCCTCCTTGCTGGGCTGTCCTCAATCCTAGCTGCTTACATCCTCTCTCCTTGATTGTGATGCCACAGTCACTCCAATGGCAGTTCCCGTTGTCCCAAACAGTCCCAACCTTCACATGTGAACACAGGTTGTTCACAATCTTCTGGCAATTCATCCTCTGTTCAGCTTCTGAGACCCAAGACTGTGCCAGGCAATTTCACCGCCCTGGTCTTTCGAGCCAGCACTCACTGCCCCTCTTCCTACCATGCCCTCCCCAGTTCAGTTGGAGAGTGCCTACTCCTCTTTAAACTCACATATCAGAAGCCTTCCACGGCCTTTCCTGTCTGAATCTGTGTCCCCACTAGACTGTTTGCTACGGAATCTGGTCCCACCGAATGATTTTACTCATTCGCATTTGTGCCTCCCCTAAGATACTGACCTTGCCTCTCTCCCTCGAAATGCTGTGACAAGGCAAACAGGCTCGGTAAAAACTGTTGCCTTGAAGAGAATTGAAGGCAACCGTCATTGTCATGGCCACTGGTCCATGGAGAGTGAACTCCCGCAGGAGGATAACTTGTCGGTAGGTGCTACGTTGGCTGTGATAGGAGAGACAGCAAAGCCCCTTGCTGATTCCAGCACACATCCACCACCCCCATAAGAAGGAGGCAAAGAAGAGAAGCCCAGGCAACCAACGATGCATTTTCTGTATCGCTCTTGGATGCCAGAGACTGGAAATGTACTACAGGCCAAGTCACTTATTTTTGAAAGTTCCAAAAAGTTTTCTGGGGGAAAAAAAATAAAAGAAATAGATAAAATTAAAAATGTGTGGTAAGAAACTTGGAGGAAGGAAAGGCCTACATTTCCGCTAGGGAACAGGAAGTGGTCTTGTCTTCCGCAACAGGGCTGTCTAATAAATCTGGAGAGTTTTATTGACTTCATAGGCGCAAAAATAACCACCCAGAGAAGACATCGGGTTTCACTTATGTTTTTGGAAAGTAATTTCTCACAGACGCGAGGTTAAAAGAAAGTGGTTGCACGGGCCTCATCTGCGGTGGTGTGTCTTCTGGTATGCGTAATGCAACTGGATCTGAGTTCTGGGACGATGCCCAGACTCGGGGGCTAAAGCCTCCGTTGAAAGCACCGAGGACAGAGTGTTGCCAAAATTTTATGTATGCAACTGTAGATCGATTGTCTTAGTGCAAGCACAGACTTTGATCAAGAGCGTCTGGAGGGCGGGGTTTCGTTAAATGATGTTTTCATCCCTTAATTCTGCAGTTTTTATGTCTACTTGTTCCTAAGTCGACCACAGACTCTGAGTGTCCCTGACGCAGAGAAGCCCCTCCTTAAAACCATGTCTGGCTCTCAGGCTGCTGCCACGACTGGCACGGAAAGAGTTCCTGGGTAGAAAGGATGCAGTCTGGGAGGTTTTACCCCACTCAATAGCTTTTGGTCTCCTATTAGACCAGTCAGAAAGGAAAACGCTAGGCGATCGCTCCCTCCCGCCTTGTGTCTGTGATTCATTAGGGAGACTTGAAAACTTCCCTGACACAAAGACAAGCTTTCCTAAGCAAAGGACTGATAAGAATGTGTGTCTGTAGAACGAATTCTCCCTTTTAAAGATGTCTGGCCAAGACTAGAAAACTCAACCTGTCTCAGAAAGTCGAAATGTGTATTTGTGAAGTCTTTTCGGGTTTTCATAGAATTATGGAAAAGATGGGCCCTAAGTAAGATTTCTAAGGCCTAGCAAGAGTCTTCTTCAAGTCTCAGGGAGAATCTTGTCCCAGAGGGCAGAGGAAACATTTGTTCTACCCTGCGTCTACAAAGCTGTGGGACTGAAGTTAGTACTTTAGTTAGTTCGTGAAGTAGCCACGTTCTGGCCACTGTGAGTGGGAGATCAGAGCCTGCTGGTATGTGGGAGGGTAGTTTACTCTCATAGCCTCTAGCACTGTCCACAAAATTAAGGCAGGGTTGGAGAAAGAAAAGAGCCTTTGCCCTGAGAAACGGGAAATAAACAAAATGAAACTCAGAATTAATTGCCTCATTTTAGAGATGACAAGAAACAAATTGGTGGTTTCAAAACTTTATTTTAGCAGCAGAATCTCTTTTTCAAAGCAAAACTTCTTAATAAAATACCAAACATTTACTGAGCCCTTGACATGTGCAAGGTTAGGCTAAGCAGTGTACAATAGTGCTAGTTAGTAGGCTACACTGTTGTGAAATGGGCATCGTCATTTCATATCTACCTCACAACTGTGGAAAGTGAGAAGCCAGTCTTCTCCAGATGAGACAGTAGAGACAGTTTTGTATCACCAGGCAGGTCGATGTGAGGCTGCTCTTGTGAAATTGGGACTACAAGACCCCCAAACCCCTAACGCTCTCTCTCTCTCTCTCTCTCTCTCTCTCTCTCTCTCTCTCTCTCTCTCTCTCTCTCTCTCTCTCTCTCACCGGAAGCTCCACAGGGCAGCATTCCAATCTTCTGACTAGATGACCTCTCTATCCTCTGATGGTGTCTGCACAGCCCAGCTACCAGAGGTGTAAACGCAGTAGCCCTTAAAACAACCTTACATCGCAAGCTGGCAAACCCTGTCATTCATTAAGGGTCATTAGATGCCATTCAATAGATGGCCTCCACTTCTCTTTTCATGCACCCGTAAAGAGTAGATTTTAAAAAACAAAACAAAACCTACTTTGAAGAAATAGACATAAGGATAGAATTCAAGAGTTGTTCACATGCAAACATACGCTATTAGGTCAAACATGTTGATTTCACAAAAACCACAGGCCAACCATCAGGATCAGTTTGCACTCCTGCAACCATTCAGTTACAGAGTTTTCTATCTTTGACACACTTTTCTATTTTCTCTCTGATAAGCTGCCTCTAATAACTCCATCTGGAGACAAGTAAGAGGCTGTGATTTTTTTTTAACCTCTTAAATTAAGCAGTTGTCTGTCTAGTTTCTGGATCCCCTAGAGCAGAGTTAATCAAGGTAAGAGGACACTTCTGATGTCATTTGTTAGCTCCTGACAAAGGGAGAAACAAACAAACATAGGCTGAACCTCTTTACTCCTGTTGCATCACACACACACACACACACACACACACACACACACACACACACACACACACACACACACACAATTACAGGACTTGAGAGCCACTCCAAGAGCAGAAGAAAACACCATTCTCATGCTTACCTCCACAAGGGGGATAAATAGATATAAAATTATTGGTGGGTAGTCTGATGACAGCTATTAAAATGAAATGTTCAAACTGTTGATCTGATAATGATTCACCTACTGGGAACTCCTCATAGAGAAACATGCTGACAACTGTTCAAAGTGCTCAAGTGGAACGTGATGCTTGCAAGAATACGTGTTATAGGAGAGTGGAAAGAACCCGTGTGCACTATAGAGAGGTGGTTAATACAGTTTGGCTATACAGTACAATCCAGTGAGACTATTAAATGGTTAAAAAGATCTTTTCTACAGACTGACATGAAACACAGTGGAGGTTAGAGTTTTTGTTTTGTTTTTGTTTTATAAAATGTTAATGGGTGTCTTAGAAAAATATCTGCTTTTCTTAGCTACATGGGATTTTATATTTTCATTTTCCATGCTGTATATTTTTTGTTTCAAGTTATTTTTTTGTGTGTGCATGCATATATGTGTTCATAGATATACAGCATTGCTTCAGTTATCAGAATAACAGCCACTAACATTCCTACAGCTTCCTCCTCTGAGAGCCCTCATTGCACAGTCTGGAAGCCTGGTCCAAATCTACTGACTCTCCTGGCAAGCAAACCAAGCTGACACTGAAACAGTGAGAGCTCAGAGCTGAGAAGACCATGCGTGAAAGTTCTTCTAGTGTTCAGAGTTTATGAGCCATTGTAGCAACTATTACCCCAGAAGGAAATCCTCTTCTAGGGAGGAGCCGATGTGGATAAACTTGCACTCTGGCTAGTTTGTGACTTGATGTTGTAGTTAAGAGAGTACAACTTACAACCAGAGACAAAAGGAGTCCAAGGCAGATGGTGCCATTCCAGGGGTGAAGGATGCCCATAAAAGATAGAAGTAGTGATATTTAATCATGTTTAAGTGTATGAGTGTGTTCCCGTGTGTGTATAGCACATGTGTGGAGGTGTCAGAGAGGCCAGAAGAGGAAGTTAGATCCCCTGGAGCTTCAGGGACAAGCAACTGTGAACCTTCCTACACAGGTACTGGGAACTGAACTCAAGTCCTCTGGAAGAGCAGCAAACACTCTTAACCACTGAGCCATCTCTCTAGCCTGGTGCTTAATCTTTATGCTCTCATCCGGAGGGACTTTGGTGTACTTTCTCTAATAGGTCTCCATTTGGGGAGTTTTATAGCTTATACAATTCAGAGAACTCAATAAAGAGGACTCGAAATCCCAAATCCACAGCCAGGCATTGGGAGAAGCCCTGAGAAGGAAGAGCCATTAACCTAAGCTTCTCTATCGTCACTCTGGGTGTCTCAGGGAACCATCATCACAGATTCCTGCACCCAAGACAACATGGGAGAGCAAAAGCCACACCTCCTTTTCCTGAGGGACCTTCCTTAGAGCAGAGATTTATTCCACACGTGGCAAAAGCTCGAGGCCGAGTGGTAGACCCAAAGAGACTGGGGCCTGCCTTTGGGGTTCTTGGTGTCTGTGCATAGAAAAGCCCCGGAGAAGCTCTGTTTGTTGACAATGGCAGACACCCAGTTCTTGATGCTCATAAAACTATGGCCGGCAGTGCTGAGAAAGATATATTAGGTCATCAATCTCGGTTTGGGTCCAAGGCAGGATGGTTCCCCAGTGCAGTCATTTTGAGCCTTTGTCCAGGCAGCTTTGACAATGTCTCTTGGGCTTAACTCCGGTCCTCAGCTCCAGTTCCTGAGCAAATGTTGAATTGCTTGACTTCAAACAAAAGAAAAGAGTGTTTGAGAGTAGGAGCCACACGGTACCTAATTATATCCATTCCTAGATTTCTATCAGCCATTTCCACATGAAGAAAACAATTCAGTGTAAAGAAACACATATCTTTGCTGTAAAGTTACCATCAAGAAACAAATCACTGATTTCTTCCAGTTCCTTATATCTCAACTTTGGTGGTGAGTTCTCTTATAGCTTTTAGAGAAAAGGCAGATTTCAGGGCTGCTCTTAACCAGTGTTACTGAGAATGAGTAATACTTAAAAGTGTTTTTTTTGTTGTTGTTGTTAGCAAAAGGAAAATTGTAATCTTGTCTTTTTTCTATAAACCTTATTTGAGTCTGTCTACCTTTGACATTGATAGAACTGATGTGTTTGCAATTTTCTAGGCTACAATGGGGCTTATATAATTCCAGCACTTGGGAGGTAGAGGCTGGTAGATCTCTGAAAGGTCAAAGTTAGCCTAGTCCAGCAAGATCCAGGGCTACATAATGTGACTCTGTACAAACACAGGGAGTGGGATGGGGGGCGGGAGGTTTTAAAACTAAGTTTTTATTTTCTCCCATTTTTCTTTAGCTTTGTAATAAATAATCCTAATCTCCTGAAACATCTTGGTGGCTGGAGAGCAGACTTGAATAAATACTGTTGTATCAATGCATGTTTTATGGCCTTAGAGGAACCCTTCATCTGTGGAAGGCCGTTTGGTCTTAAGAATAGTCTATTTTCTTTTAGGTAAATAATATTTTACTCAGTAAGAAAGTCTAAATAATAATGCAACATTTTCTCTGAAAATCCAAATCCATTCTTTCTTTTATTTATTCTTTACATGTATATGTATGTGCATGTGTGTGTGTGTGTGCGCGCGCGTGCATGTGCGTGCACACACGTGCTGCAGGGATAAAAGCCAGGCTTTTCACAAGCTAAGTATACATTCTGCCTCTAAGTTGCACTTCAGCATCCAAATGCTTTTGTATGATTTGTAAAGGCATTTAAATGTTATCTCACAAAGAATTCTGGGTATTTAAATGCATATTAAACAACTTCTTAGGGAAAAAAATCAGTAAATTACATGAAATTAGGACTGTCCAGAAGTCATGGACTCCACCGAAAAAATTAATTTAAAAAATGTTCACATCCATTAAAAGATAACAGTGTATACATTCCCAATGTTCTGTGCAAGCAAACATTTTAAAGGCACTCTAAAAAAAATGATGCATTGTGATCTAGGAAATTGATATAAAAGGAAATTAACTCACTCATTTAATATATGTTCTTACTCACAGAGGCAGGAGCATTCCACTGGGCCACAGCTTCCTTCCCCTTCGCTGTTCTTGCCTTGAGCACTATGGTGGTCGGTGGACACTCTCAGCAAACCCTGGTGGGAGAGTTTGCTTCCCAGCAGAGGCTGACTTCCTATCCTGCTGCACTGAGCCAGTGCTCATGCACAGGGCAAGACTGCAACAGCATTCCCCTGCATTCCATCATTACCAACTCCAAGCAACCTTAAAGAGCACAAATGTATTCTTTACTCCTCTGGATAGCGTGGGGCTGTGGTGCCACATTGCCTCTGGATGCTAGAGGGAAGGTTCTGTCTCTGTCTCGGGGAAAGTTTTTGGTTGGTGGCAACCTCGTTCTAACTTCAGTCTGTGTGGTCACACTGCCCCTCACTTCCTCTGCACCCATGCTTCACCTTGCTTTCTCCTTGTCTGATAGCACAGGCTATCTCATCAAAATCATTAATGTAATTACAGCAACAAAGACTATAGTCACAACAATGAGGCTATAGTCACAAGTTCTGGGAAAGAGGATGCAGACATGTCCACTATAGCTAGCTGATGCTTAACAATGCCTGCTTTGGGAAAGGGGAGACCTGTTCAGTAGCACTGGCCTCATTCCATCAGTACTGCCGCCATGATGAACTCCAGGCTACTGAGGGGAAGTCACTGATCACGGATTTGAGATGTCAACAGCGTGTCACTATATGGTCTTTTTTTATAGGACCGAGAGATGCTAGTAGCCTCAAGACCCCAGGTGGTGATATAAAGAACTGAAGCAATGGGGAGGAGAGGCGGCATGAGCACTGCTTCTTTTGATTTCACTTTATTTGCTTTAGATCGTTACAGCAATTGAATGTAACAAACAGCTCAGGAGCTCTCTTTCTGTATGAACTCAACTGGTTCACGTGGGTCAGTGCAAGTTGGCGTCAGTCAGCATTCCATTTGGACAGGATATGCCAAGGGATGAAGCATGAGTCACCGTGTCTAGGACAGACAGCCTGTCAGGAGTAACGGCAGCATGTAAACTGAAAATGGAGTTATCAGTTCTTTCAGGGCAAGTTGCAGTGTTAGTACCTAAAAGGGGGGACAGAACCCCAATAAATCAATTTTAGGCTCATTTAAACATATGCATATCTTATATCTGTAAAGATTTTCTTATTTCTAATTATGTGCATATGTGTATGTCTGTGTATGGGTGTGCACACATAGAAGTGCAGGGGCCCAAGAAGACCATGAAAGTGTACGGCTATCCTGGAGCTGGGGTTACAGGTGATGGTGAGCCATTCAACATGGGTGCTGGGAACTGAACTCAGACCCTGTGCTGGCTTTTTTATGTTAACTTGACACAAGCTAGAGTGATCTGGAAGGAGGGAACTTCAATAGAGAAAATGCTTCCATAAGAACAGGCTGTAGATTTCTTATTTAGTGACTGGTGGGGAGCCCAGCCCACTGTGAGTGGTGCATCCCTGGGTTCTATAAGAAAGTAGATGGTGCCCTTGACGATGTAGCTCAGCGGTAGAGCAACTGCCTTGCGTGTAAGAAAGTAGATGGTGTAAGTCATAAGGAATAAGCCAGTAAGCAGCACTCCTCCATGGCCTCTGCCTCAGTTCCTGTCTCCAGGTTCCAGCCCTGCTTAAGCTCCTATGACTTCCCTCCGTGATGGACTGTGATGTGGAAATATAAGCCAAACAAACCCGTTCATTCCCAACTTGATTTTGGTCATGGTGTTTCATTATAGCAATAGAAACCCTAACTAAGACAAGTTGGCACTAGGATAGTGGGATATTGCTGTGACAAAACTAAGCATATTGTGTTGGGGAGTGTTGTTGAAGGACTTTAGAACTTTGGGCTAGAGAAACTACTGAATGTTGAGTACTCAATGAGCAGTCGTGCAGGCGCTTGGAAGATAAGAATCTTGAGAACAGTATGGACAATGGGGGCCTGGCTTGTGAAGTTTCAGAAGGACACAAAGACTCTACTGAGACTTTGAGTTAAGAAGCTGTGGTTCTGATTAGTTGAAGAATTGGCTGTGGCTAACAAAAGACCAGAGCCAATGAAGTAAAACCATTGCTCTACTGGGACAATAGAAGCTGGTCAACTGGAGTTAAGAAATTGACCTCGATTAAGGTGATTAGGAAGAGACCAGCATCACTGAGGTGAAAGAGATCTGGGCAGTATTTCCTCAGCATCTACACAAAGAAGTTGTGTTCCAGAGGTGGCCCGATTTGTACCTCATGCTGATAGCTGAACTTAGCAGCCTAAGAGTTGTCCAGGTGGTACTGGTTTCGAAGGCATGAAGGGGTCATGAGAAACAGCTGAGATTTGGCACCGTGAGAGGCCAGGATAGGCCATTGGAGACGGTGCGGCCTCAGTAGCAATTGAAACCCCACAATTGAAAGGGATATGGAGAAAAGTTGAGGTTTGGCACTATGAAGAGAGCTCAGTGAGAAGCCATTGCTGAAAGTGCAGCCCAGTTGAAGCGAAGATTGCCAGTACCACGGGATGACCACCAAGAACAGCAGCGGCAGGGAGGAGTGCAGCCAGCAGGAGCCTAGAAGACAGGCTGTGTGTGCTGCTGAAGGCAGAGCTGGAGAAGCGATACAAACCCTTGGGAAGAGCCCAGAAGACTGTGAGTGAATCCCAGACACTGGTCATTAAGTTATTTATACTGTTGGAGTTTGTTTTGCTTTATTCGGATGGTAACTGTGCCCTGGTTCTTTCCTCTTAAAGTGAGAAACTATTTAATTTACTTTTGATTTCATGGGAGCCCACAATCAGAAGACTGAATTTTACAAGAGTTTGGATTTTTAGAGACTGGATATTTCAAAGAAATTGATTTTTTTTTAAAGACTGTGGAACTTTAAAATTTTGGAATACTTATATTATAATGTTGATGATATTAACGTGTAATCTTGGGGAAGCACAAGGAAGGAAAGGTTATGTGTCAACAGTGATATGCTTGACAAAGTGTCAAGTTGACAAAGGGTCAATTGTGTTGGTGATTTTTATTTCAACTTGATGCAAGCTAGAGTTATCTGAAAGGAGAGAACCGCAATTGAGAAAATGCCTTCATACATTTAAACTGTAGGGCATTTTCTCATTTAGTGATTGGTGTTGTGAGTGGTACCAATACTGGGCTGGTCCTGGGTTCTATAAGCCAGTAAAGAACTCTCCTCTGTGCCCTCTGTACCAGCTCCTGCCTCTAGGTTCCTGCCCTGCTTGAGATCCTGTTCTAATCTCCTTTAGTGAAGCTCTACAGTGTGGAAGTGTAAGCCAAGCAAAGCGTTTCTTCCCCAACCTGTCTTTGGTCATGGTGTTAAGTCACAACAATAAAACCCCTAACTTCCAAAGGCCCATTGCTAGAGCAGTACCTGCTCTTAACCACAATGGGCTATCTCCCCAGGTCCCATTTAAATATATCTTAATGATTTTGTAGCAATAAAAATCCTTTAAGTTTAGAGGAGACATAGGTGTGGATGTGCATTGTGGGTATTCACTGATATTCAGGTCAGAACCTGTCCTGGAAACCCACTGGTTTGCTCGTTTGTTTGTTTGTTTGTTTTTCATTCTCATTTCTACTTGTAAGATCTGCTTTTAACACACTTATCAGAAGGCAATTAGGGCCCAGGAAAGAAAGGCAGTCCAGGTCTTTAGAAATCTCTTAAAAATACTCGCAGCTTTATTGAGATTAAAATGAAGGTACCATGCAATTCACCCACTAAAAGTAAAATTCAGTGGTTTGTAAATGCAGTCATCAAGTGGGCAAGCATGACTTCCGTTCATTCAAGAACATCGCCACTCAAGTAAATTCTGTTCCATTCTGTTGTCTCCCAAAGTCCAGTCTGTCTCTCCAATCCAGGATACCAGGCTGTACTTTTCTCTGCATCGGTGAGCCCATATATCCCAGAAATATGGAACATACGCCTTCCTAGGCTGACTTTGTTACTTAGGGAGATGTTTAAGGGATCATCCATCGTATCTATCATTTCAAACTTTTCTACTGATGACTAGCATCCCGAGTATAGACAAGGCACTCCGCTTATCCATTCTCAGTAGGTGTTTGAACTCCTTCCCCTTTGCGCCTATACTGAAAACGCTGCTGTGAATGCCTCCACTCCTCCCACTTCTCTTTTTTGGTGCTGGGGCTTGAACCTTGGATTACGCACATTGCTATGCAAGCACTCCAGGACTGAGCTATATCCCCAGCCATGATCAAAACATGAACACTTCCATACATGTTTTATGTGGGCATGATTTTCCATTTCTCTTAATTCAACGGTTTTTTAAATGACAAGGTGTAACTCCATTTCTTATTTTCCCCACGACTAAGGGACAGAATTTCAGAACTGAAATCAGAAATGCCAAGTATACAATTTGAAGCCTCTTGAATGTGGAATCATTCATTTTCCTAAGCTCTACTGTTTCCTAGGGGTGGGGGAGAGGCTGTCTCTCAGGGTAAAGTGGGCTCTGGATAACCTGTGACTTAGGAGCAGATGCGATGAAATTTCCTTTGCTGTCCCAGTGCAGGCCTTGCCTACCGCAGGCTCACAACTCTTATAGCTCATTGCAATATTCCTTTAAGGGCTCATTGCACACAAACTATCCAGAGAGCGAACATGAACCAGAGGTAGAGAGTCTAGGAAATTCACAAGGAAGAGGTGGAGAAAGCAGCTCTGAGACACAGGCCAGCGAGAGCCTCATGCTGTCCCTGGAGTGACTTGGAAACATCCGTTCTGTGTGTCCTGGGCCTGCAAAGAAAAAGAGGGCTCTATATTAATGTATAGTTACCTTCTTCCAAGAAATGCAGGATGTCTCAAACAAGCTTTCATTTATCCTCTGGAGGGAATAGGCATAAAACATGCATAAGAAATAAGTCCTCTTGAAATTTACACTCTTCAGTTAGTGCCGGGCAGAAATACTAGCAAGGCAGACCTCCAGACCAAACATTCCACTACACCATTGTCAGTGTGCTTTATAAATCAATGCATATGCAGAAAAGCAGATCCGCCACGACAGCCCCGTGACCCGGTCTCACTGATAACTGCATTTCTTTCAATGGGATCTAAACCCTTTCTTCCAAACTCTAACCTCCTGCTATGACCTGCTCCAGGAAGTGGAAAGATATCAGTTCATCTACAGTACGTGACTCAGGCCGCACATTTCCATGCACAGGTGGCCTAGTGTTGTTTTATGCTCCAGCTTAATCCTCCAAACTCATCCCAACTGGGAACCTGGTAAGGAACCTGGTAGAAAGGGAGCAGAGGGGGCTGTTGTTGTTGTTGTTGTTGTCGTTGTATCTCAGTTGTTTTTCTGATACTGTGATAAAACACCCTGACAAAAAACACCACATGGGGGAAAGGATTTATTCAGCCTATAATTCAGGGTTATAGTCTGTCACTGTAGGGAAGTCAAGACAGGAACCCGAGACAGCTGGTTACACCACAGCCACAATCATGAATGCACACTTGCTCACTGGCTTGCCTACGCTCAGCTGGCTCTCTCCCCTCACATGGTACTGTGGCAATGGCTGGACCCACAGTGGGCTTGGTCTTCCCACACCAATAAGCTTAATTAAGATAATCCTCTACAGACTTGTACCAACCCAGTGTACACAATCCCTTCTTGAAAGTGTATTCCTGTGTGATTACAGTTTATGTCAAGTTGACAATGAGAGCTCACCATAACCCTTTGTCAGCTTGACACACAAACATATCACTTTTAAACCATTATGTTCCACTCATACCCGAGTCTCCTGAGGCTCTGTGAGGAATGTTGGTAAAGTACTTGCCAGGAAAGCACAGGAGCCTAATTCGGATCCCCAGTACCTATATAAAGGTCTCCTGTGCCGATGTGTTTGTGATCTTAGTGCTAGGGGTAAGGGTGGAGACAGAAGGATCTGCAGACTTCCCTGGGCAGCCATTGCAGACCATTGATGAGCGGTTGATGAGCGGTTGATGACCAAGTATGAGACACAGTGTCTCAAAAAGTAAGATGAAGAGAGATTGAAGGAGATGCCTCTGGCCAGTACATACACACATGCGTGCACACAGGCATGGTGTGCACACCCTACACTCAGAGATTAAAAATCAATTAAAAAATACTAAAACGATACTTGTGAGGTTCTTAAGGCTGAACTCTAAAAACAACAGCAAACAAATGAACAAACAACAACAACAAAAAAAAAAAACCCAGCCTGGGCCACATTAACTCATCTAAGAGAATCATATCTGTGGCTTTCCTTCCATCTCTGACAAACTTCTGGGTTCTATAAACTCTTTCCCAGTGATTATCAGGGATGGAAAATCTTAATGTAGTTAGAACAAAAAATTCAGTGCAGTATCCCAAGGTCACTGCAGCCCCCAGCCATGTTTGATTTGGGCTCCCATAATCTTAATACACACATCACTTACATTTCATATCATTTGTCACTAGACTAGTTCCATAACGTCCAGAGGCCTAGTCACATATGAAAAGGCAAGACCCCTGTTGGGAATTAAGAATTTGAAGATGGAGAGAGCAGGACATCAAGACAAACATGGACCACTCACTTCTAAGTAACGGATCTTGTGGGATTGCTCATGTCGCATACCCGTAAAGCCAGCCCTCCCCCCAAAATTCAAAAATAAAAGACTCTCACACTGGAAAATCTGTTGACATGGGATCTGTATCTCCACAGCTGCACATAATTGGCTCCTGCCAAAAAGTAGCTTGCATTAGTGTGAAGGAACCGCCATAATCAAATGCCACAAAATCTAGTGGTTCAAACAAAGGCAATCTATCACCTCACAGTCTGAGTCTCAAGTCTGAGACCAGGGTTATCAGCAGGGTTGGTTTCTTCTGAGGATCTTTCCTTGGTTCATATCTGGTCCCTTGTCCTTGTGTTTTTATATGGTCTAGCTCTGTACATGTCTCTGTCAACATCTTATCCGGTCCACGTTGGTCACCTTAGATTAATTAAGGCTTACGTCACTGAGACATAATTGTGTTTCTAAAGAACCTGTCTCCTGGGGCTGATGACTCAGCAGGTAAAGGTGCTTGCTGCCAAGATGGATCCTCCAAATACGATCCCTGGAACCCAAAAAGTGGAAGCCAACTCTAGTACATAAACACAACAAAAAAACAAGTAATAAATGGATATTGTTTTTTAAACAATGAACCTATCTCCTAATGCAACCACGTTCTGAGGTCCGAGGGATTAGAACTGTAACATATGAATTTTGGAAGCATGCACTTTAGCCCATAACATAGTTGTTTCCTTTAATGGGGGTCATGGTGCTCCCAACCACTGCATTAGCCATCTGGTAAACCCTTCTTACTCAGGGTCTTCCCCTTTGTGAGGCGGGAGTCAGTTACCACAGGCCATCTCATCTGTGTGCTGCCCTTCCAGGCTCACCTCTCTCAGAGGGAGACCAGCTCCTCCAAACACTGTCATTTGGGACAACGGCTGCATACGTTTGCCACAGCTACACCACTAAAGTAGCTGCTCAAATATTTTTTCTGGGGGCACTCATGAGATCCCTAGTAGTGATGCTAGTAAGAAACTGTGCCCATTGCACAGAGATAACAGTGGAGCAGCAGTGCAGAGGGAAGAAGCTGCCTGAGGCATAACCGACTGCTCACGTTAGAGACAAGACATACAGGTTTGAGGAGTGGAAAACTCTCAGCGGCGCCATAATTCTTCCCTGGGGCTGATCACCTGACTAGATGAGGAATGGCTGTAAATTTCGATGGCAACTCAGTCTGGTCTTCATACCTATTTGCAGAAAAATGTTAGCCAGATTATAGCTGAAAACCCTGCTAATTCTGGGGAAGTTTTTGGTCTAGTGCCTGGAACAATTAAAGCATGTATTCACACCTACCACACGCGACACTGAGCAGAATTTCCAGCACAACACTTAGTACTTTATTTTTAAAAGAAATAGCAGCGACTGAGCTGTGCTCACTCTCCAGCTTCCTAGCTGGGTTTTTACTTGAGACTGGAGGGTGAGGGGCTTCTGTGCTGAAAAGAGATACATTTTGCGCTTTTAAAAATCTTCGCTCAGAATCAGGAAACTTTGGATGCTGAAATGGGCCTGCACCTGCAAAGAAATTAACAAATCCCTTTTGCAAGGCTCTGAGAAAAGATGGCTCCGTGTACCACTTATTCAACACTGGAGCTTAAGGGAGCCCTTAAAACATCCTATTCAAAACGATCTGCTTTTAAGAGGAGGAACAAGAGGTTGTGAAGTTTCAAACGACTCCCCTCAAACCAGAACATCACCCACAATGCAGAGTTGTTTGCAGACTGCTGCACTCCCCCCAAAACAGGGTCGCTTTTAAGCGGTCTTTGTCCCGCTAGACTAAATTTTATGCAAAGAAAACCAAATAAAACAAAGTAGCCGGCGGCACACACAGCTCTCTCTAGAGCAGAGGGTATATACTTAGACTACAGAATTGAGAAAGTAAGGGCGAATTCTACTCAATGTGCTTAGCAAACGGAAGAAACTTTTCTGTGGTTCCTTTAGGAAGCTCCTGGCTGCTGGTCTCCACACAGCTCTCTGGAATCTGATCTGAGTCCAACACCAGGGGGCGCAGTAGCCTTTGTCCTGGTGTCCTTCAGAGCCTCTAGACAAGCTCTGAAGCCTTGCTGAGCTTAAGAAACTTGATTTTTCTCTACTCACAGTTTCTTCTTGGAACGGGCTTACTCCCCAGGCCCCGTCATCTCTTCTCCTTTCTTCCTAGAGGCCAGACAGTCTTGTGTGCATGCTGCAGGCATTAGCAGGAAGGGTTAGCGGCCCCTTCCCATGGCTGTGCCCCTGCTAAGCCAAGGAGACCCTGCCAGTGGACTTTCATTTCTCCTCATCAGTCCCCTAAAGAAAGTTGCAAAACGAAATCGTTGTTGTTTTCTTCTTTTTGAATCAAGACAAAATGAGCATCACGTGAGAAAAGGCACAAAGCCACCCTTCCTATTCACAAAAGAAATGTAATAAATTATATAATTGCACTTTGGAAGCTGTTAGCCTCGTACAGGTGTGTGCTCCCAAAAGTCTATGGCTAGCTTTTGGTAGTAAATACTTACCAAAGGAGCAGACCGAAGCATCTTTCAGGGCACACCTCTGCTACTCTCGGTCACCCTCCTCCATACAGTGTACCTGTATCTCTCTGTGTCCTAATCAACCAGTCTTCAGGAGGAAGAAATCTACTTCGCACATGCTAAAGTCTTCCCATGTGAAAGGCCCAGCACTCCTGTTCCCACTGATCAATGAGCATCCCCTTTCACCTTGTAGCCATCAATCCCCAAAAGCATAGCCTTTTGCAAAGTCCCCAGATTTGCTGGGTGAGGTGGCTCAACCTTTAACTTCAGCACTCAGGAGGTGGAGACACGCAGATCTCTGAATCTGGACCAGTCTGGGCAAAATAGCCAGTTCTAAGAGAGACACCTCCCCTTCCTTTCAAGAAAAAAAAAATCCCTAATTCTCCATTGTTCTAACTGCATAGAGGGTCCTAGAGACATCTTTGAAAAGTAGCAATTATATTTATAGAGAGAGAATTTAAATTTACATAGTCTGTTTCCTTGTCTCTCATTGAAATCTCCCACAAGTCTAAGGATCGTCAGGGAAATCCACAGCTTAACAGGTAGGTATTCCCCAGCTCTGGCCTACCACAGGGTGGAGGCAGCCTCAGGGTCTTGGTCATGAGGCTTGGAGGAGAACAGTTTATACAATTACACCAAGGCCAAGGAAGAATACAATCACTACAGATAATTATTAATACGGTCTCAGCTTCTGAAAATATGCAGCAATGTAGGCTCCTGAAAAGGAGAAATAGAAAAGAAGGAAAGGAAAAAAGCTGATATCGACTCTCTCATCTTGTAATTTTTTTATATCAATGTTTCACTCACACGTTTCACCTTCGTTTTATTAGCTCACAGAGAGCAATGGGATGGGATGCAGGTAGCCACATTTTGTTAGCTTGAGAGCCTTCCTTTTCCCACTCATAAAACGATGCTAACATTTGTCAGGTACATACTCAGCCATGAAAATGAAAGCTATAAATGGTATTTTGGGAGAAAGAGTGAAGTGGAAGGCTTTCACTTTCAGTTCATCTTCTTTTACATTACTTGAGGAATTTTGATTTATGCTGTCTTCCTATTGTATCATTTACATTTTGTTGGGGGCTAATGAGACTCGTCAGAGCTGCTAAGAAGATGACTTACATACACGTCTGGGTGGCACATGCTCTGCCACACGGTTGACACTCACGGAACAGTAGCTCATTGTCAGCTTTTGCACCTCCCTCAAACTGAGCAAATGGACTCCAAACTCAAGATGTCCGGAGGCCGCTCCAGCCTCTGCTCTCAGCTCTTCCTGCATCCTTCGGTCAAAACTTTCCCTGGGCCTCAATTTCTTCAAAATGACAATACAGAGCCCAGTTGACTTGGAAAGCAGTGGGAAAGCCACGACAATCTATCTGCTCATCACCCAAACCCTCCTGAGATGCCCTCTACAGCTTAGTCACACTCTGTGGGAGGATGTCTCTCAAGCTTGGGCTTAGCACACAGGATGCTTCTTAGGAGAAAGGGCCGTGCAGGCCGAGGGTCCATCAGAGACTGCTGAGCAATCTGCAGGTCAAGTACAGAGAGTTAGGAACAGATGCCTGTGAGCCCTGGATGAGGTCATCATCTTTGAGGGGAGGTGGGAAAGGGCTTCAGACGTTTCATGGGGTACAGCTGTCAATACAACCATCTCCAGAAAAGAGGAATGCCCTCAGTGGAACAGAAGAGGCATAACTGAAGGTTGGGCCATCCAGGGAAAGGTGGCAGCCAGCACCTCAGTTCCCTAGGATGAGTTCTGTCTTAGGGTCCAGGACTGAACCCAGACCTTCCCTAATCAAGCCCCACTCCTGCCCCCTTCAGCTTTGAACAAAACAAAAGGAGCACAGCCAAATGCCTCTCAAACGTCTTCTAATGGTTCCTTGTATCTGAACAAGCACAGAGGCTATCGGTGAGGCATAGAAGTCAAGGATAAGCCAGACTCTTACCTTGCTTCCCTTTAACAACTGGCCTTCAGGGACCCATCTGCATGTACACTACACATGGTTTCTAAAACGGAACAGAGGTCTGGGATCCAGCTGATACATTCCCCACTCCGCTTTAAAAAGGAGAGTTTCTAAGTGTCTCCTTTCTCTGCTTTTGGGCTTTGGGGGGTTGGGTATGGAGGCAGGTAACCTGGCCCTTGAAGGTTGCTGGTTTTCTTTTTGCCTGCCCGGGTCTGTCTCTTTCCTATTTAAAGCAGCACCGCCTGTCACGGCAGCTTGGTGCCAATATTTGTGGGCAGATTTTCTGACATTGTAAGGAGGGGGGGGTGTTCAGAGCAGATGGGAAGCCCTTTCCCAAGGCCATTGGGCAGAGTAGAAATCAGTTTCACCCACACCCAAAAAGGAAGCCTTAATCCCCAGTGGCAGTCAGCACCCAAAAACACAACCAATCTCCTCTCTCTCTCTCTCTCTCTCTCTCTCTCTCTCTCTCTCTCTCTCTCTCTCTCTCTCTGTGTATATAGGAAGGAGAGAGAGTTCCCTGTCTTTGAATTATTTGGGCAATGCCAGTTAAAATTGCATCTTCCCCTAAAGTCCCCACTGCCTGTGGTACCTGCAACTCCGGGGCATCTAGAATAAGGGTAGCACAGTATACAGACACCCAGAAGACCCTTTTAATGAGACCTTAAGATAGGGAGGCGATTTGCACCAAGGAGTAGGCAGGTAGCAACTGCGCCTGCTGATCTCCAGAGGCAAAAGACAATAAATAAACACCGCTCCAAACAGCACATTCTGACAACGCGTGTTCCATGTATTTCTGTACTTTTTTTTTTAAAAAGAGAGCCGCCAATGGTTTTACTTTACGAGCTTCTTTCAAAGGCGTCCCTGAAAGTCTAACCACTTGTTAAACCATCTCCGTGCTTCTGCACCCACTTTGTATCTTTAGTAAGCAGCATTGTTTATTATCCTTGGGTCTGTGAGCCCCCAGCCCGCCCCCCATTGAACTGAAATAAAGGAGGGGCTTCGGAGCGCGGCGCTGAAAATTATTCCAGGCTTCTCGGCTGAAGAGGGTCTCCCGGCAGTCCAGAGACCCGCTTGGAGAGAGCCCACCCGCAAGTGTGCGATGGGAAAGTTTGTAAAGAGTTTTTGCAAATGCAGGCACCAGAGAGGTCGGGGCAGCCCCAAACGCTGATGACCCCCGCATAGAAAAGATGTAAACAGAGAAGGAAAGTGTCATGAAGGACTGGAGACGAGCTACTTGCGGGCAGATCAAGAGAATATTGCCAGGTTGATTAACTGCGGGTGGGAACCTGCAGCGCGCACGGAGATCGGAGACATTTTTAGTTCCCCGACTCAATCTCCTCCACCTTCCTGTGCAGAGAAGTCTCACTAATAATTTCTCTCCGTTCCACGTAGCCCTGTGGTCTTCACTGTAAAAAGGAATGCTCTCAACAATTTAAGGCTTATCCACTTTCTTCCCCCCGAGTTTCCTAAAATCTATTCCCATTTCGTTTGCAGCCAAATAAATGGTGACGGTGACCGTGAGGGATAAAAAAAAAATGCATGGCCTTAGAAAACTAAATGGGTGCGTTCCTCAAGTTGCTTCATCTCTGATCCTCTGAGGAGACGCTTGGTAGGGCTCTTCCAAATATTGGTGCTCCCCAAACCCAGTGGGGTTTGCTGCCAATAAACAAACAAACAAAGCAAAAACAAAAAACAAAAATCAAAAAAACAAAAAACCCCAGGAACCCGCATGAGAAACTCTCGAAGGATAAGCCGGAGCCCCCATGCCTCCGGCAGCTTCGCTGCAGTTTGGCTGCCTGGAAGCCTGGAAATTGTGCGCCAGAGCCGGGCTGCGCCCAGCACTTTCCAAATGAAACTTCCCAATGGTCTTTCCCACAGGTCTGGGACACATAAGCCTTCCTGTCCCCAGCTTCTAAAAATCCTCGCCACAGGCTCAGCAGGTCCCGGTAAGCTGGCCGCTCTTCTGCGGAGGCTGGATTATGACTGTGTCTGCTCCTTGAGGCAGAGACTTTCTTCCAGCAAAGTGGCCAGGCTGCGGCAGGAAAGCATCCGTTGCCCGCTCCTTGGAGAAGTTGAGTGAATTTCTGCGCGCAGGGAGAAACATGAGTTGGAGTGTACGGTGGGGGGCGGGAGCACAGCAAGCTGCCCCCGGCTCTTTGTTTCTGAGAGTCCAACGATATGCTCTAGTCTCAAGAATCCACTACATTGCTTCGTAGTGAATCACAGAGAATCGTGCCGAGATTCGGCTGCATGGGACTGTCTTTAGTTTCTGCAGCCCGGGGCCGTGGAGCTGGTGCAGTTCCCCAGGCATCTCCAGACTCTGCTGCTACTGAGGCTCGCCGCCCTTCCGCCGGTGTCCCTTCTCTGAACACCCCCTGAACAGTTCCACCTCTCCCACAAACTGCATAAGGAAAGTAGGATCAGACTTATAGGCTGCAGTGTGCCCCAACAGGTAGTTTCACCTGGCCTGGTTTAAATATCAAAGTCTGGGCCTTGCGTGGGCAGTCGTGAAATTGGCCCAAGACATAGACGTTTATTCCTTAAACTAAAAAAGCGATGTGCGAGTCACTTAAGATAATGTTTTCTCTTTACTTTTCACCTTATCCCCAAACAACGAGAGCTGATCCGTTAGGAACGAGGCTCAGGGAGCCTCAATAACTGGCTTCCAGCTGCAAGCCCACAGGCGATTTGATTTATCTCCCACCCCCGAGAGAATTACTAAAGAACCCTACTCGGCTTTAGAAAGATGGGTTCCTTTGGGAAGATCCTTCCTCAAAACGCCCTAGCCTTGGGCAAGGAGGGTGCGCTGCGCTCGCTTGGAACGTAATTGCATTCTGCGTTCTGGTGGTGCGTGCGCTGAGCAGCGAGGGAAAGCAAAGCGATGTGCCAGGGAGATCATGGAACCCGCATGGTTCACAATTCCTTCCGGAAGCTCAGGGAGAAGTTGGTGGCCGGCTTGCACAATCTGGGGCCAGCATAGCCCTCTTCCCACAAGGGAGTGCTAGCCGAATCCTTCCCCTGGGGCCACGGTGCGTGTGGTGCGCGCAATGACCCAAAGCAGAGTCAGAAAATCACTAACAGTGGCTCAAAGATTCTCGAGTGGCATGCCTCCCTCGTGGGGTGGGGGAGATCGGGACTGGACCCCTCAGAAGGGACGATCTAAGGCTGCCTTGGGAGAAGGACTTTCCCAGCTCCTTCTCTGAGCTTTTGCTTAGTTGTGCTTATTGCCATCTAAGCCAGGAATCCCGGTCTTGCCCCACCCATGTCTCTCTTTAGGAACCAACGCAGGCTCCCGACTGTCACCAGCCCCCACTTCAGAAGCTACAGGCAGATGTGACCTCGGACTCTTTGATTTTTAAGGGTATCAAGATCTGGCCCTGTTTCCAGTGTTCAAAAAAAATCTCTCCCTCGACTATGGCTAATTTAAAGCCTCTGTCACTGGTCAAGCTACCTAAACTTGCTGTTTTCTGGTGCGTTGACCCCTTAAAGCTTGCCTCAGCTAGCTCTGGCAGGGAGAGAAAAGTAGCCACACTTCCTCCCCCACCACACACACCCATTCTCTTCTCACCCACCAGCCATCTTCACCTTTCCCAAGTGCAAACCTTGCAGGCGGTGGAAGAGCAGGGGTCCCCAAAGGCATAGACTCACTGGCCCTGGCTGTCTAAGAAGTTCTTTTCTGTCCATGAAGTTCTTTTCTTCTCAAGCCCCTCTGTGAGACCTCCACCCCACCCCCCACCCTCTGCCGTTCTGCCCTCTCTACCTCTGTCTCACTTACAGCAGGACCCCTGGACTTGTAGTTTGGGTTTCAAATTGATTTTGCCTTGCTTTAATTTTATTTAAGGTTCCACCCTGCCTGAGTCTGGAGCACAGTTTTCCAGTTTATCAGTCAGGAATTAGGAAGATGGATCCTTTGAGCAGGGTAGGTTGTCTCTCCATGGAGGCCTGGGGAATCCCTGACTCCCTGTTCCCTGGCATCACTCTGTCTTCCTGGGGTACCCCATTCTCTCTCTCTCTCTCTCTCTCTCTCTCTCTCTCTCTCTCTCACACACACACACACACACACACACACACACACACACCACCACCACCACCACCACCACCACCACCACCACCCACCGGAGCTGTGCATGAGGCACAGATGGCTATTTAGAAGGCACGAGTAGGTAGAGGACACCATTTCTATCACTGTCCTGAGCTCTTGGCACACAGGAGAGCTGGAGATGACCAAGTTCACTCTCTTGGGGTTACCCAGCCCAGCTCACTGAACCTAAATAAACACAGACAAGACCTCAACTCACTTGACTGGTGGCTTAATAGGCTATTTTGTCTAGGATTGGTGAAGTTTGATATTTGAGGGGTCTGAGGCGTCAACTTCCAAGCCAAGAAGCCCATGGGAAAGTACCAGAGAAACTAGATCTCTTGCGCTGTGCTTCTGCGACACCTGTGGGGAACGGGAATGGAATGAAATCCACTCACATCTGCATGGTTGGTCTGCATGGCTGCCTACTTCTGGGTCCGAGGATGCTGGGCTGGCTTTTCTAAATTTACACCACTTTATTGGGAGTGAAATTGATCATGGCTCCCACTTAGCCTTGATTCTCCTGAGTGGCAGGCTCCTATCCTCAGTCACAGAAGATGCCTGACCAGAATTTTGTTCTGGGGACAAGTGGGTTACAGGGTGAACCAGTGTCTGGGATATCAGAATGTGTTTTGTCTTTTTGTTCAGGGTTTTGTTCATAGTTTGTTCAACTGTGTGACAGTGAATTTGAAGCTATATGGACTCACAGGAGCACCAGTGGATCCTGTTCCCACCTCCATTTTGCAGGCTCTCCTTCCAACATGTGTACCTTTAGCTAGGGGTCTCCAGCTGGGCTCCTAACTGTGCACTTTGCACAAACCTGATTCAAACCCAGACTGCCAGGAACCTACCCTACACCCTCTCCTTCAGCAGGTGAGAGCCCTGTCACTAAGCCTAAGCCAGGACTGCTGGTCACCTTTGCAGTCAAAACTCATTTAGAGAAAGCTCCATTGTAAGTTACATGGTGAAGGGGGTTTCTGGACTTTCAAAACAAAAATGGGGAACATCTTCTCTAGCTCTGAAATAAGCCTTTCCTGGGAGGGCATCAGGAGAGAAAAATTAAGGTACCTGTGCTATCCTAACTTTGAAGGGTCCATAGACCTTGTCTTTTAAGTCCCCAACTCTCTCAAGATGGGATGAGGGGAACAAGCCAGAACTCTTAGGGAGATAAAGGAGATTAAGGCAGATAAAGGAGAGAAAGATCCATTAGAATTTTCTTTTAAAAAGCTGGCTGGGCTCCTCAAGGGGGAACCAGAGAGGAGGACTGAGAGAAGAGGGGAGCAGATATAGGGCATCTTTTGGAGAACCTCTCTTCCTCTACACTCAAATATGTTCAAACAGTTGCCAAGCAGGGCAGGAGACTGGAGTTCTTCCTAGTGGACAGTCAGACCTGAGGGATGTCTCTTCCCCTTACATCTCTCTTACAGGTAGCCCTCCATTCGTCTGCCCTTCAGTGGGGCACCTCTGCCCGGTGTGTTGATGGTTAGAGAGGCCAGGCCAGAGTGAGACTCAAGGCAGGCTTTCAGAACCCCTTGATATCTGGGGGCCTGGGAAGAGGAAGCTGGGCTGAGAGGGTGCCCACCAACCTCTCCCTTCAAAGTCCCCTTCTACTCAGTGAGGACCTCCCGTTTGTACCTCTAATTCTTGGGCCTAGATTAAGAGGGAAAGGGAGTAAGGGATGGTTGTCATTTTCATTTTATGCTTGTGTAAAGGGCTCTCCTATTTTCGCCTCCCCCTTCTTCCCCTGATGTCCTGGCAACCGTGGAGGGGAGAGGCTTAGTTGGTACCAAGAAATTGACCAGTTTATTCTTGTTAATCAGGCATAAAGCAGCACAAACACTGACTCTCTATTAAACATGGAATCAAAAAGAAAAAAAGAAGAAGGAAGGAAGGAAGGAAGGAAGGAAGGAAGGAAGGAAGGAAGGAAGGAAGGAAAACAGTTATGTGGATAGGAACTGGTTGGAACTGAGAATTGAGTGATATGGATGCTCCTGCTGATCCTGTCCCTTTAAGAAAAATCCATAAAGGTTTTCCATCAGCCCAGTGTCTGGGAAAGAAGCAAACTAACTGCTTGGAACAAAAGAGACAAAGAGGCCAAACAACAAAACAAACAAACAACCCCCCTCCCCCCTCTGAGACAACAATAGACTAGACACAGCAAGTGCAGTTAGGCCTGGCCGGCTGCTCCTGTCCACCTGCCAAGTCTCCCCATTCGACTGGAGACCCATTCTCTCTCACCCCACTCCCACCCCACCACCCCCTCCCAAATCCCTTTCTCTCTTTCTCTGTGTGACTCTCTGTGTCTCTCTTGGGGTCTGGTGCACTCTCCTCTCTCTCTCTCTCTCTCTCTCTCTCTCTCTCTCTCTCTCTCTCTCTCTCTCATTAACAACACCCCTGGCATTATTTACCAATCTATTTCCTAGACCTTCTCAGCAGCTCCCCCTTAAGTATCCAACTCCCCAGAACCGGAGCCTTCCCCAGGCGTCCCTTTTGTGTTATCCTTGCAGCGGTCTCTGCCAGGAGGACCCCAAGTCCATCTGCACTTCAGTTTCACCCTTCCTCCTGTTCAGCTCTTTGCTCCTTTTCTGTGAGGCTCTGGCATGCTCCCTCCCCATCCCCGAGCAGCCCTTTCTTTGGTGCTTGGCACTGCTTGGGACTCTCATGCATGCCTGCCTTCTCTTTCTCTCACCCCCTCTCTCTGCCCTTCTCCTCTGCAGCAGGCCCCCTCCCCTTTGCCCCCAAATCCAGCCCCTTTCTTTTCCTTTCCCCCTCTCCCCTTCAAACTTTCATAAAATACTGTAAACAACTTTGCCCGGGGATTGCTTTTCTCTGTGGTGTGAATAGAAAGCATGGAGAAAGGAAAGAGTGGACAGAGGCGAGGACAGTAGGCAGAGGCTGTGGTGTGGAACCCGCTCCCAGCCAACAGCCTTGGCCCCTCTCAGGCTTTCTTTCAGTAACCCCTTTTGTGCCAGCATCCCTCCTGAGGCATCTGCGTCTGCTCAGGAAGGCCTGGCTCTGGCCCGAAACCCTTCTTCAAGGGGCAGTAGGGGTGAATCCAGGCACCCACACCCACAGGAAGGGTTGCTATTGATTTAGTCACAGGCCTGCCACCTGCAGCCCCTGATGGGCAGTAGAGGTTTCCCTGGCAATGTGGCAGCTTGGTCTTCAGTCTAGAGTGTACTTTAGAACAGAGACTGTGAAAAGAATGCCTCCTCAGGGACTAGAGAAGAGAGAAGACCATGTCCTAGAGAATGCTGGTCTTATGGAGAGAGTGTATGTGTTGGGAGGGGGCGGGGGAGGATTGACTGTTGGAAGATGTGTAAGGCAGAGCTTGGGGCTTCCACATTCAGGAAGAACATGGCCAGGAAAGTGATCTCTCTACCCTATACCACACATGCACTGTGAGGTCAGGGCACGGAACCAGGACAAATTATTTCCCCTGGCCTCACCCCACTCCTTTCCTTCTCTTTTCAGTAACACGCAGACAAGATGGGACACTCCTAAAGGGAGAGAAATCATTGAGCCTTAGCCCAGTATTAAAAACAGAAGCAGCAGCAGAGCGTACTCTTGCTGTTTGGTTGCTTGGTGATGAGGACAGTGAGAAGAAACACTGATGGTATAAAGAATACGCAGGGCTGGGGCCTAAGCTCAGTGACTGAGCCTGGGTAAAGTCCTGACACTAAAATGACTATTTAAAAATGTGTACACATGTGTGCAGATATGTTTATGTAAATGTATGTGTATTTATTTGATTTTTTTTTTTATCGTCAGAAGAGAAAGGAGATGTGTCACTGGCAGCTTTTTGGTTAGGCAAGTGTAGGAAGGCTGATGTGCCTCCTCCAGGGTGATTGTCTAAAGACGAGAGGTTTTTAACACATGAATACACCACAGGCAAGCCTGGCATGGCCTCATGGACAAGTCTTCCTTTCCTCCTTCCTTCCACTCCTTCCTCTCTCTTTTCTCCCTTTGTTGGCTTCCTCCCCAGGCTGTCTAAGCAAAGGGGAAGTCTCCCAAACTGTGAGATTTTTCATGTCTGAAGGGAGACCTCACTGCTGTCTGACTCAGTGTCTAAACCCTGTGGACCATACAGCAGTCTACTCTGTCTGTGCCCGGTGCCACTGGAGGCCATGTGTTCTTCCTTATGATCATTAGGCTGTATTCTCTCCTCTCCTCTCAAGGCGGGAGACCCTCCTCCAGCACTCTCCCTGCATGTTTTTACTATCTCCAGAGGTCTGCTCTTAGAAGCTTGCTAAACAGAGCCCTTTGGCCAGAAAGCCTAAGGAGAGAACAGCACAGAGGAGACTGTTCTAATGAACTCTCTCGTGCTGGCCAGAACAGTCCCTATTGGGAATACTGTTTTCTTGGTATTTTGACCTTGTGTCAGAATGACAGATTCCTCCCCCTCGGGGAAGTCACTTCCTAGCCAGCAGTGATTCTGGAGCTGCTCTGGGCTCCACATCAGTGCGTCTGGAAGCACTCACTAGCACAGGCCTTCTGGCTGACTGTGGCAGGGAGTCCTCCTCAAGCCTGGGGGCCACTGTGGGAGCCTCTGATTTCCAGGCTGGAAGAAGAACCACACCGAAAAAGTTCCCACCTCCAACTTCCTTTTTCCATGGTCGTATTGTGTGCTCTGCTGATCCTCCATGTCCACACTTCCTGGCTTCCTGTGTGGGTTTCCTGTTTTATCACCACCTCAGCAGCCATAAAGAGGCACAGGATGATAGAGAGGCAGGCAAAGTGGAAGATCCCTGGGCTCCTTTCCCAAAGCGCCCTACCTCATGCTCTTGATTCTCTGTCCTCAGAGTCTCCACGACTTGGGGTGTAGCTGGGAGAACTTGCTTGTGTCTTTTCCAATTTGGGCTTTCTTGTACGACCTTTCTGTAAACTACAAGTACACTTGTCCATTCTTCCTGGGAATATTTCCCGCATGCAGACTTCTGCTGCCCTGCAACAAGCATCCGGGAGCTGTCAACAACCTGTACGATCAGTCACGCACGGGCCTTTTAGCTCCCCAGTTCTGACAGATGTGAATGCTAGTGGTCACTTAGTCCTCAAGAGCTATTTGCCTGAGGTGGAAAAGACCACAGAGTGTGACATCAGGATGCTAAGCGCTTCTGAAGCCTTCCAAAACTGGGCATTGTATCCTTTTGGGCCCCTGGTTAAGAAGAAACCTGAGATTCTGTTTTATTTTCGTGTTGACCAATGTTCTTCATCTACTTTATGGTTTTGTGCTAGATGGTGGCAAGAAGGCATTTGCTACTTCAGTGAGTCCAGTGGGTTAGTGCACAAGACCCTCCCCAAGCAATGAATAAACTTGCAACTATCTATAACTCTAGCTCCAGGGACTATGACACCCTCTTCTGGTCTCCAAGAACACTGCTTATACACAGTACACATACATACGTGCAGGCAAAATACTAATCCATGTAAAATAATAATACATTTTACAAATAAAACAAAAACAGTGCCTGGGCTTCCCCTCAATGCAATTAAATCAGAATTTCTAGGAATGAGGTGTAGTTATCTATCTATCTATCTATCTATCTATCTATCTATCTATCTATCTCTGTCTCTCTCTGTCTTTCTGTCACTCTCTGTCTCTGTGTCTCTGTGTCTCTGTGTCTCTGTGTCTCTGTGTCTCTGTGTCTCTGTCTCTCTCTCTCTCTCTCTCTCTCTCTATATATATATATATATATATATATATATATACATATATATTCATTCCTCTCTACTGGAGAGACATGTTGATTTATAGGCCAGGAAACCAGTATATTATACAATGCTCTCTCCTTTATGAAGTACATGATGAGTTCTAGAGACAGAAAAATGCAGCTGTTCATGTATGAGACTTAGAGGCAAATGCTATCCTGCAAATGTAAGAACACAGTCTCTGTGAAGTATGTTGGGTATAGGTCTGAAAGCTGGGCCCAGAGTTCCAATTCAGGCGCCATCCCTAACTTGGGTTGTGACTTTGGACAAATCACTTGACATTTTGGGTCTCAGATTTTTTTTTTTCCAGTGTAAAAAGAAATGGCTGCTGTGAGAACTCTGAAATCTGTCCTGCTGTGCCCCAGCCTTAGCTCAATTTGCTAAATTCTTGGACGCCAAGAAGCCAAGAAGCTTAGCTAGGTGATCGCCAAATACTCCTGGAGGCTGGCTCACTTATTCATGAACACACAGTCCTGACATCTACTCTTCGCCGGCTCTACCGAATCCCTTTCCCAGACCCTGAGTATCAGACTGATGATTTTTAAATAATTCTGGGCTCCCTTAATTCTCTCTCCCAGTCTCTTGCAAATGAGCAGATGAAGGGAATGGATGGGGTGGTAATGTCTATGAGCAGTGGGTAATGACTAACAGAAGTTTATCCAGTTGGATAAGTGTCTAGTGGATTGCTGCTGGGGTCAGTGCTCGTTCTGGTCTTAATTAACATCTTCATTAATAGTGTGGGAGAGGGAATAAACAATAGCTAATGATATTTGCAGATGGTAGTAAATTCAGAGGTGTTGCAACTACCAGGGAGAGCGGCAAGAGCCATGGGGATATCAGAGATGTGAACAAGAAGCAATTATAATGATGTTTATTCTGGAATAAGCAGAGTGAAATGTTTATAGGGGGGGATGACAGGGGACACTGGGAGACGCCAGAAGAACAACCATCTCTACCATCCGTAACTTGGTGTGAATTTGGCAAATGAGGCAGTTAATAGTCTTAGAACTTCTGTTGCACATGCTGGCCTGGTCCTGACAAACAGCAGTAACCACAAGGACAATAGCAGGAACGGCATCCAACATTGTAATCCGGATGCGGGGACATAAGCCTGTAATCTCAGCATCAGCGAGATGGAGGTAGGAGATCAGGAGTTCAAGACGAGGCTTGGTCACATAGTGAGTTTGAGGCTAGCTGCTGGGACTGTGGGACGCCCTGGCTTCACAAACAAGGCCCCCACCCAAGACAATTAGTCAGACAGACAGGCAGGCACCCAATGGTTATAGACAGAATTCAAAGTGGTCTGTACGGAAGTGAGTCTTCGTCCTAAATTTCCAAGAAGCTTGGGTCTCTACAGGTTTGTCATCTTGGATTTCTAGATCTGAACAGACTCAGACTCATGAGGAGGTGAGAGTGACTTGTCTCATGGACAAAGTCCTCCTACCAATGGCTTTTCCCATCCTGCTTACAGTCTTTCTCTCCCTTTAGGCAATTGCTCAGAATTGAGGTGACCCCTGAGAACAGAGAGAAATTTTTGCAGAAGCTCAGAAAGAGTGAAAGCAAAAGGAAAGAGGGGAGGAAGGAATGAAGGAAGAAGGAGGATGGGAGGAAGAAAGGGAAAGAGAAGAGCAAACTTGTGTTTGCTTGTGCTTTCCACAGATACAGAGGGACAAACGTTCTGAGCTTGGATGTTACGTAGCATCCTTGTGTACCCAATCTTCAGTGACCGTTTCCAGCAATAACTCCCACATCTCGCAATGAACCCAGGAGAGCCAGAAAGTGTAGGCCACTGGCTGTGAGCACAGAGAGGTCATAGGCTGGGTAGAAATCCAAATGCCAGTTGTCTCATCCTTCCATCCACGTCCCTTTCAATCACAAATCTGGTCCCGTTTCTCTCCGCTCACCCCTACCTAGAATAATGGCAACACAGAACCATGCACAGAGAGCCAGAAGGTAAAAGTGTAAAGGAGAGAACGGGCCCTGGAGAGCAGAGGACAAAGGGAAAGTGGCCAAAATAGACATCCTTCACCCAGTCCAAATGATTGAATTATTTATAATTACATTTTGAAATTAAGAAAAATAGACTTTCCAAACAAGAAAGGCTTCAACACAATGGGACCTAAAATAATGTGGATCTGACCTTGAGGGAATTTGGCAGACAGTACCAGTGTCGGAGACAAAAGTGAAGTGAAAGGAAAAACAGTTCAATGTGGAAAAGCCAAGACTGCTCTTGAGAAATTTGAAGTCCAGGCCCGATGAATGCCAAAGGTCTCGCCAGTTGCATCAGAGGAATCTTAGGACATCAGAGATGTGGGCCTCGGCATGGGCCTCCACACTCCAATGAGGCCTCATCTGCCGACACAGGTTTAGAAACTAGGAACGTATAAGGAATGAACATTTCTCTATACGAACATAAATTGCAAAATTCAAAGAACCGAGTCAGAGAAAAGACCAAAGTCATTAAGAATCAACATTGCCTTGGCAGGAAGGCTCTCCCTGTCACCTCCCTCTCCTGGAGGCCAGCTCAAGGGATCCTCTTATGGTCACCTCCTGGCTTTTCGTCTTTGTGTGTGGTTTCAAAATGTCCCTGCCTCTTTTTCTGAGTGTAGATGAATAAAATCATGCTGCGTGTTTTCTTTCATGGCTCGCTTCTTCCAACCATATGTTGTGTGTAAGTAAACTCTACCATATTTATCCATTGTACCATTGAGGGAATTTTGATTTTCTCCTATGGAACACTTATGAACAATTCTGCTATAAACTTCTTGCACGTTACCTGCTGCACATGGTATCCCTGGGGCAGGGAAAGTGAATTTGCATCTACAGTTTTAACCGAACCGACCGGTTAGATGGTTTGAGAGCTTTTAAAGCTTTGTAGATTTTATTTAGTGTTAAACATTTGAGAATAAAACAAAAATAAAAGGTTAACAATATTATGTGATATACTAACACTATATAAAATTCAGCTTTCCATGTCCAGATATAAAATTGTATTGAGGCATAGCCACACTGTCCCTGGCTTCCCCTGTACAGGGCTGGCAGAGTAGAAGGCTTGCCTTAGAAGTCATGGCCTGTAAGACTTGCACTATGTAAGCTTTACACACATAGTGTTTGTAAGATATTTTAACCGAAAGACTCAGGGCTCCTTAAAAACCAAAGGCTAACATCCCTTAAAAGTTTCACTATGATCCGAGCAGAAGAGTCAACCAACATGAGAGCCCCTAACACATTCACCTCACAGACAGTCCGAGCACAACTACACAGCCATGCAACATGAGACCCTTTAAGCAAGGCTTTCTGCAGCCAATATAGACCTGACACAGATCCATCATAGACCCAAACAGGGCTCTATACAAGGACACTGCACATGCTCATGAAGGTTGGTTCTGCCTAAAACACGGGCCCTTCACAGCGCTTTCCTGACCTCCACAAATCCACTAACATCTTTTCCTAGAAAGGTCAGAGTTTCAGCAGCTGTCAGTTACAACAATAGTAATAGGCTGACACTGCTTACATTCTTATTGCCTTTGGGCATCAGGTATTCAAAAACCACTGAGTAACAAAGACTATGCAGTCCTCCAGCCAAAGGAGCTAAAATGTACAAGTGTTCTTTCTGGATCTGAGCTATAGAGCTTCTGCCCAAGTGAATTCCAGATTTCCTGTAGAAAATTCGTCAAAAACAAACAACAAAGCCCATCAGAACAGTTCACCGAGGGACAGAATTATATGGAGTAAATTTAGGGCAAGATGGCTCAGGAGTAAGGGCACTGGCCCCCAGGCTGACGAGTTGAGTTCTACCTCCTGGAGCCCACATAAGTAGATAGGAAGAAGCAACTCTCCAGGGTTATCCCTTGTCAGTGGTTCAGATGAATACAAAAGCTGGGGCCCTGTGCACACAGGCATCTGGACTTGGATGAATATATAAAGACTGCGAGTAGGGAAATACCTCTTTTCAACGATGGGGCTGGAACAACTGGGAAGCCATATGAATACTTACACGTTTCAAGTCATATCTTGCACTTGATACAACATTTCACTCAAAATGAAATCTAGACTTCAATGTAAAAATATTAGATTATGAAAATTCTAAACGAAAATTTATGGAGAAGATTCTTGGTGTTGTTAGATTAGGCAAATTGCCTTAGATAGAAACCAAAAGCACAATCCATAATTTTGACTTCATCAAAATTTTTAAAAATCTGCTCTACAAAAGGCAATCTTAAAAGACTGAAAACAAAAGTCACAGACTCAGAAAACATTGAAAATCAGATATGTGGCAAAGGCTTTGCAGGCGCAGTGTAAGGCAGTAAAATTCAACAATAAGAACACACACAGAAAGAACATAGGCAGACAGATGCCTCAGCCAGGATGCTGTGGCGATACAAAGATGCACACAACACCATGCCCACACGTTAGCCAAGAAGACAATGCACACTGCATACGTTCTCTAATCGCTAGCCAATAGAGAGAGAGAAGTGGAAGAGAAGGAGGGAGGGATTTGAGCATAAGTGTTGAGGAGTATGTAGAGAAATGGGAACTTCATTCACAGCTGGCCAAAGAATAGCACAGCCACTCAATATGAGAAAACACCATGACATTTCAGACAAAAAGAGACCAGCCCTGTGCCCGGATATTCCCAAAAGAACTGAGAACATAAGCTGGGATGGAGACCCAGGTTGCCATTTTATGATATTCAAAAGGTGGACACAATTTGGTGACCATTTGCCAGATTATCTGTTTTCTATTATACAGCACAAAGTCAGCGAAAAAATATTACTGATGTACACAATAATGTTGATAAGTATCGGCATTACTGTGATCAATGAAAGGCACAGGAAACAAGGGGCAAGGAACACAAACAATAAACAAAAAACTCAAGAGTACATGCTGTGTGACTCATTTATCTAAAACACCAAACTGTTACGACTGAAAAAACAAAAACAAAAACAAACAAACAAAAAACCAGGAGCTAGAGAAGGCTCAGGGGTTAAGAGCACTGGCTGATCTTCTAGAGGACCTGAGTTTAATTCCCAGCACCCACATGGTGGCTGACAGCCATCCCTAATGGGATCTGCTTTGTCATCTGCACAAAGACAGAGCACTCCTAGGCATTGCAGGGACAGACTCCATGGGAAGGATGGTAACCGAGTGGAAACTTAACCAAGTACGTGTAGCTTATTGTGTGCTCCGTGCACTGTTACAATACGCTTTTTCTAAGAAAGCGCAAACGGAGACGTTGAAAGGGTGAAGCCCCACAGCTCTGTGAGGGAAGGGAAATAAACCTACCAGAGATTCAGCTAGCAAAGGGCTCGTGTCTACAACACACAGAGGATAGCTACTAGTCAGTAAGAAAGAAACAGCAGAACCAACTGACCAGGGCAGACTATTTAAGTAGATATTTATCAAGAGGTCATCCAAATGGACAAAAAGCAGATGAAATACGAACGGAATCTCTTTAGTCATTTGAAAACTGAAATTTCACAATACACTGCTGTCTTACATTATACCAGTTTGTTTGGTCCTTTTTTTTGGGGGGGGGGTTCTGTCTTGTTTTTTTTTTTAAACATGTTGGTGAATATGGAAAAAAAAATTCAAACTCATAGGCTGCTGCTAGGAGCGTGAGTCCAGGCATTTTGTAAATATCCAGCATTGTGTCTAACAAAGTTTACTGGCAAACTGCAAACCCAGGAATTCTGCACACAGATTTATGCCCTAAGCAGACATATATGCTCATACACTAGAAAACAGGAAGGACAAGGTTCGCATCATTGTTATTGATACTGGCCCCATACTGGAAATGATCCAGAGGCTGTCAAGTGTAGCAGGAATTGTGTATACATATACAATAGGATTTCACATACAATGTTGCGAGGTGGGGAGTGGGATCCGTTATCAGCAACAGCAGGAGAGTCTCACATAAAATGTCCAATGCAGTAATTCAGACAGAAAAGGAACCAGTGCATGCTTTCCCTTACATGTAACTTTGAAGTCAGGGGGGATATGTATTAGGGGAAGGTCTTTGTTACAGGTATATGTTTGCATTATTAGAAATAAGAAGAAAGTTGAATGTAGCAATCGCTAGAGAGCAGGAATGGTTTCCGGATCACCAGAAATCTTCCATTTTTCCTTTTCTACTTTTCTCTGATTCCTGATGGGGTCTGCTTATGTAACCTAGGCTAGCTTCTAACTCTGTCCTGCTAACCCCGCCTCCTTGGTGCTGGGATCACAGAAGTGTCCCACTTACTTGGTGTTTTCTTCCTTAGCATGGATAATGAGAATGAGAACTGGATAACCCGCCCCCCAGCAATGCTCTCACAGCTCACACTGTGCACATTAAACAGAACAGGACTCCTTCCTTGCTATACAATGTTCTCTTGCACGACTGCATAACAGCCTAGTATTTAGTCACTGACATATTCACTTCCTTCAACCATCCCTTCCTTCCTTTATGATGGCGTAGGCAATTGAACCTAGTGCTCACTACATGCTAGGCAAGTACTCTAGTGCTTAATTAAATTTTTAGTCCACCTTGAACTCTTAGAAATTGAATCTACATTGTTTGTGGTGGCTTTAATCTTATTCTGCAATTCAGGCAAGAGTTTGTGATTCTCCTGTCTCAGCCTCCTGGATTGGAATTGCTGGGATTGCAGGCCTGCTCTAGTCCTAGTCCTAGTCCTCCCCCAACCCCCACCTCCTGTGTGTGTGTGTGTGTGTGTGTGTCTGTGTGTGTGTGTGTGTGTGTGTCCGAGCGCATGCATGCTCATGTGTGTACATATATGCTCGTGAACATGTGTGTGTCCCAGAGGACACTCTGGGCATCATTCGTCATTACTATCTCCCCACCTACCCCCCCTTTTAGAAGGTGTCTCTTATTGGCCTGGAACTCACCAACTTGGCTAGAGTGGCCAATAGGCATCTGTCTAATTGCACCTCTCCAAAGCTGGAATTATAAGCAGCAGGCACAGCACCTAGCTTTTTAAACCTTATGTGGGTTCTGGAGATCAAATGCACGAGGCAAGCATTTCATGGGCAGAACTATCTTCCCAGCCCCACCATCCTGATATTGAAGTACAGACTGGGAGACAAGGGCAGTCACCCAGGTCTTACTCGTTAGAAGTCCAAAGATTTGACTAAGCCTGTCTCTCTCTGTGCCTCCCTGTCTCTGTCTCTCTCTCTCTCTGAGTGAGTGAGCGTGTGTGTGTGTGTGTGTGTGTGTGTGTGTGTGTGTGTAGTCCTGATCTGCTAGCCATCTATTTGGCCAGGTTATACAAGGCTGCTCACAACTCTTTCCCCAGTCAGAGACTTACAGGTCCTAAAGAAAAGGAGATTTCAAAGCTTAGCAACCTGCTGTGATGAATGGTTGGTAGGTGGAAGGGGACAGGTTACATGGTGGTGAAGAAAGGTTTCATTGTGGTAAGAGCCAAAATTCTAGGACTATACAGTGTTGGTTCATTTCTTGCCACAGACACAAGCTGTTGGCTGAGGAATCTACTTTCTTTATCACAGTTTTCTCATAGGCACAATGAAAGTCAACACTGGGACCTGGATTTCTAGGAGAATTAGATGCAGAGGGTTCTGAGTTCTAAGGTGAGAGGGAATAGTACTCTTGGAAAGCAGTTCGGCCTAAAGAGTACTTCCAGGTCACTGCTCGAACTCTCTTCCTTATACGATCTTTGATCTACACTGTTTTGGAAGAACTGCACAGCCCCATGTCCCTTCTTTTGCTAAACACCTGTTTGCCAGGTTTCCAGAATTTTCAGGTCATGTTCCTGACCCAACTAAGCAGCCTGGGTAGTCAATGCTTCCAAAACAAGGGCACACATATTCCATATTTCTATTGGCTATGTCTGTATTCTCTGCCCCCTACTGTCCCTGTCCCAGGCCTCTTCCCACTAGGCAAGGGTATTGTGGTTTTTTGTTTGTGCGTTTGTTTTTTTGCCCATAGAATGCCTTCCAGACACAGCAGGTACTCCTTTGCCTCCTAGAAACATCCTTTGCAATCGGTGACCAGCATTGTGTCAGTACTTCTGAGATTGTCACAGTTCTTACCATGGGGCCCCACCATTTTATGTCGTCACTAGCCTCAGCTTTTGGATACTGTTCTTGTTTGCAGTGTACCATTCTGTCCTTGAGCACAAACCCTGATGTGGGGCGGACACACTAAACCGGTTTACAAAGGGCACTTACTCAAGATGCCGTTAACCATCTTACCTTTCCAAAGATGCCCTGGGAGTGATATGAAACAGTCTGCCAGCTGACTGACTTCTGACCACAGCACAGCCTCCTTCAAACCCAGGCCTGTGTGGTCAGGGCACTAGTGGGACCCCTCTTCCTATTATTGCAGGTGAAAGCTCTTTGCTAGGACCACTGGGCTCACAGGCCCCTATCTTTCAGTCTATAGTCTGGTCATTCTCATAGATCTTATCAACTCTCTCACGTTGGAAAGGTGGGGACAGGTGAGTTCAGGGAATATTTATTTCAGTAATAAAATATAAAAACAATTCTTCTAAAAGGATCTTAAGAATTTTGACAATTGAAAAACGAAACAAAACTCAATCCCCAAGCACTAAGGAAAACATTCTTTTGTTGGGTTCTGTTTGAGGATCAGAGAATATGGTGAAGAACCACGACAAACCTTGCTCAGAATCACACAGCTTTGGTAGCTAAGACAGGATCTGAACCCCCAAATGCCAGGGCTTCTGAGTCTAAGTCGATAAGCCTTATTCTCTCACCTCAAAACATACAAGAGAATGAAACAACAATCTTGTTACATTCTATCATGTTTGTTTTAGAGCCAAACAGGTTTACCCAGCTGGATAAGTTCCTTAAACACCATAGGGTAACGAACAAATCTTCTCTATATCCAAAACCAGAATCCACATTCACAGAAGGAAGATCTATCCCATTGATAATGTTTGAAAGAATGTGCCTGGAGTCCTAAAGATAATTTCAAAAGAAGAGTGATAAGTTCTCTCCAAGGTATGTGCACAGCTTCCAAAAGCTCCCACACAGATCCCAGCCACCGGCCCGCAGTGGTGACCATCTTGCAGGCTTCCCCTGCCATGGGGACTCTTTCATTTCATCAGAGCTGGCTGATCGAATGACCAGCAATGGGCTAGCTAACTTCTCCAAGCCTCAGGCTCCTCACCTTTGAAAGAGCTGACATAATCAACATAAATCCAGCGCAGAGGAGAGGTGGGGTGAGAAGACGGTAATTACTATCACTTGCCATAATTCTCCTTTCAACTCAAGATTGAGAAAACTATCACCCTAGGGAGCCCTTGCTTAATGAAGGTGCTGCTGTTGGCCTCAAGGGACCATGGAGGAGGAAAAGATCAGTTTGTAGGTGTTACTTAAAATGCTCCCTAATGAGCCTGCCTATTCGGGCCACAGGGAAAGGGTGCAGAGGGTCTGATCTGGCTGTGGTACAGAGTTTGGACTGCAACAGTAAGGGTCACTAAGACTGTTCTGCCAAGAACTTGATGGGACATGGAACTGCCATGAACGGGCCAAGAAGGTAACCGTAGCCCCAGGGCATACATAATACATGGGCTTCTCAATTATTTACAGTTGGTGCCTGGTGTTGATGTGTATCCTCCGGTCTACTGGAGAACACTGGGGACCAGCACGCAGAAAGTGGGCCTCCTACTCAAACCCTACAAGCAAATGTGGACTCTAGGGGACGCTTTAATTGTGGCTACAAGGTGGCGGTGATTGTCACCAAAGTTGATTTTTATCCATTTACTAAACTATCGCTGACAGATTTGAAAACATAAAAACTGTAAAGTTCCTCAAATCTTAAGTCCATTTTAACAAATTCTTGGTTGTACCATGTGTCCTGGTTTAGAGTTCAGAAAACCTCTCTGTGGAGGGATGGGCTTTTTATATTTTCTTGGATAGGGATTGTCTATAAGAATGTTGTCCTTTTAGTCTCTTTATGACAGAATTGTTACGACGTATCTAATTTTCCCATTAGGTGCTTCCTGAATCACTTAGAGAGGATGTAGTGTCATCCCCATTAACTGACTGTCCTCATTCAATTACTGTTCTTCAGTTGTTAATAAGAGACAGGAAAGGACCTACTGTGTGCGGGCCACCATTCTTGGGCTCATGTGTCTATGAACATTTACAATTAATTATGACCAGGAGCTGGAGAGGTGGTGACACCTTTGGGCATTTTGTCTGTGAAGTAGCTTGTGGCCACAGTCACCCAGTGGGGCTGCACATTAGTACTTAGGACTCAACGTGCCCATGACCCATGGACTACATACTGAAAATGAGCAGTTACTCGGGGTGAGAGGCTCTACTCTGTGATGCTGGCACTGTTACTAGCCAGCTTAACACCCATGAGCTGGGAGAGCGAGACACTGTAATGGAACCAAGAGCAATGGGAACTAAGGGGAAGAAGACATTCAGCGGCAACCTTTAGGTTCTGGGCAGTACTGGCCCAGAGCGATATCCACCATCCCCTTTTCAAGGGTACTAGTCTGTTTAGATTTTTATGTAAACTCTCCAGGCTTCATTTTAAACTTTAACAATTTCTAACAACAACCCCCCCCCACAGTCCCCTTTTGGGGGAGTTGGTGGTTTCTGTTTCTTATTCTCTTATCTAGAAGTCTCAAAAGGACTTGCTAGCTTCTGTGTGTCTGTGTGTGTGTGGGGGGGGGCGAGTATACAATAGTATCAACAATGCAAACGGAAGGCTGAATGGAAAAATTACAAAATTCTGTTCACCTTAGGTTTGCAGGTAGCAAATATTATACACTAAAGAACCTGTTGGTAATATGCCCTGATTTTAAGTTACAGGATCATAATTGGATGCCTTTTTCTATCTTGTTATTTATGCAAAGTGCCTCCATTCTTGTTTTAAAAATACTATTTTTTTTTTAACATTAATGGTAAAAGAAATAAAAAGGGCAATTCAGGATGGGATTAGAAAGACTGAAGGTGAAAAGGACAAAGTTTTTATAGCTTGGGTTTCTCCCCGACTCTGTATTGCTTGTGGATCCTCATGAAACCCTTAGTTGGAGGAAACAGCCACCACTAGTCACACATTTGATTAGCCTGTGTGCTCAAGTTTACCACTCCACACTGTTCCTCTCTGTTCCTTCTCTCCCCTTGTCCATAAAAGAATAAACAAATAACAACATAAACCATTTTTAACAACATGTAGCCTAGTGGTATCAAAAACTTCCCAATTTTATTGGTTTGGCTTCTGAATATATTAGAAGGAGATTTGGTTTTGTTTCACTGGGCCAGAGGAGGGAGTGGGGGTAGGAAGAGCAGCTGACTTATTGTCCCTAATTAAAATTGTCTTTGGTTTCTATTAAGACTGTTTTCACTCTACAAACCCACACCAACTGCAAAGTGAGCAGAAAACCACGCGTTATTCTTTTACAAGTCAAAGTGAAGGTTTTCAGAAGACCCCGTGTGGACTTGACTCTTTTCTAAACAAATTTGGAGGAGAATATTCACACAAAACCCTTTGTATCACAAATGCAGAGGCATTCCAAAGCATGCCCTCCACTTACACCAGTGCTTAGCAAGGACTGGGCTCCTGCTAGCCAGAAGGTCATGGCCTGAAGAAAGACTTATATTCCTTCAATGCTTACTCCTGGTCTCTATCTATACTTTCTGAGCTATGGGATCAAGACATAAGTGTGATTACTGATATTGTTAAGCAATGGGCAATTTGAAAGACACCAACATGCTCTAGAATTGACACTGGGAATCTGTGACATTGGGGATAAGTGACTACAAAATTTAGATATGAGGAACTTGATGCTGACTTAACTCTAAGTGGCCCACTGTGCAAAAAACAGGAGAGTTCTTTGCCAGGTTAACACTGAAAGATGACAGGATGTCTAGCAGTTCCTGGTATTTTGCCTTTCTCTGTACTAGTATTTGGATTGCTAGACAATTCTGGGGTTTTTTTGTTTTTTAATGAAAAAAAAAATCCAACCAAAAATACCTTAGTAATTTAGTTGTCTCTCATACATATGGCATAAAATATTCTGAAAAAAAATTTTTGATAAAGCATTTGGTTTTTCTTTAATTCAATTTGATCATCATTACAGTGAAATTGATTCAAATATATTCCCTCTTCTTATGGGCATTTCGATGGTTAACGTTCTAGTCATACGAATGTATAGGCAAGAAATGAAGATTTAATTGTACATGCTTTGTCTTTATAAGGAAATCTTAAAAACACACATAGGCTAAGAAATGATTGATACTTTAGACAATTTCTAACAATTGCCATACATTTTTTTGAAGCCAGAAGACATTGATTTACCACTGTTGAATCTGAAAGCAGATTTTCGAATATTGAGTCATAATTTATAGGCCCCCCCCCTTAAACCTCCTTAACCTGCTCTTGAAGTGTGAGCAATGACTCCTAGTTGGTCTCTGTTTAGCCTGTGAAATTTAACAAGGACATAGCCTGGGGTTGGTAAGTGAGGCTGTGAGCCATACCGCCATCGCAGGTTTTTGATGACACCACAAACCACTTGAGATTTATTGTGCTAGCAGATGTCATCAGATCTATGTGTGCACAGGTGCAGCATGCAGTTAGTGGAAGAAAGAATATTGCATGTAGATATTTATTTTTGTACCCACACTCTCCGTGGGCTACAAAATGACTCCGTGTGCCCTGGGTATTGTGGAGTTTCAACCTCACTTCAAGAGCCTCTATGGAAATCTCCCAAGATCTTTGTGGTTATTATTGTAAATGGTGAGGAACTATTTCTTATGTGAAAGACACCGTTTTAAAACCAGTGTCTTTAGAAGAGGCATAACAGGTTATAGCTAAAGGTCGCCATAAACAATGAAAAATAAAACGTAAACAGAGACTTCGACGTAGGCTTGGCTGGTGATTTCCTTTCACAAGGCAGTACTCGCCATAGGCATTCTCTTTTCCTTGGTAAGACCTGAACAGACAGCTCCTGCCTACCATCTCCAACAAGATGCTCAAGTCTGGTACTTTGTAAATGTCCAGGTCTAAGTCTCTCTAGATAATTTTAAATAACAAAGAAGCAATTCAAACTATTGCCTATAGGCAATAACAAATACATTGTATATTTTTAAGATTTTTACATAAACTCCAAATAGTTATCCACTTACTTGTAAAATGCTGTTGTTCTATGTAAGTATTACATATCCCACTAACTTTATTACATGCATTAAACTCAAATAATTTCTGGTGAAACAAAAGACTAAATGTAATAATATAATACACTAGTATGTTCCCTTCACTAATATAATGAAAATATGCTTCCTATATTTTTGGGAAATAGAGAAGACAAAATAAACACCTCCGGAGCAATGACTGAAAATTACTGGTTTAGATGGGGCAGAGGAATTACTTCAATTATGACATAAAGCTCTGAAATAATGCATGGCTTTGGGAAATAATTAGCAATTATTTTCAGGGATAAACACACAGATGTTGCTAGCACATTAAAAACTTCTTAGTTTGAAGAAAACATACAGAAACTGCATTTCCAGTTATTTGGCTATAGGAAGAACCAGAAAAATCTAAAGTGAGTATTTGCTAGGAGTTCTTGCCAGTAAGTTCTATGGAAAAAAATTGTCTGCAATTTTAGTGAGATGGTCCCTATGTCCAAAATGATCAAGAAGCATTGGCCTTTGGACAGTCATTTTAAAAAATAAATAAATAAACAGTAGTTATAATTTCTAAAAAATGAATATAAGAAGATATTAAATCCTAATTATATTCTTGGAAAGGTTTTTCAGTCAAAATTATTAAGAGAAACAGCTACACTAAAACATTCCTAATTTGCACTTCTGGTATTTATGTTGCCAAATATAAAACCCAGAGAGTCAGCGATGGAGATCAAAAGATCCTGATCACTTGCCATTTGACGGATCGACAATTGTATTGAGGTGAATACAAATCCGTCAGACAGATTTCTGAACGACACACTTGAAAATTTATCTCCTTATTTTACAAACTTGGAGCATCCACTCGTGACGCTGTGTGCATGTTTGACAGGCAGAAGAGTGATCGGCACAGGGACAAGTATTCTTATAACCGTCAAATGTGGAGAGAAAGGATGACATGCTGACAGAAAAAGATAATCTACAAAAGTCTGAAGATGACATGCAAGGGGGCATTTTATCACCAAAGAATACGCTTAGGAAGACATCTACTGACAAGTGACACCAGCACTGGATCCTACTGTGTCATAATGAGAGTGGGGAGCATCTCTCCCCCTTCATTTGTTTCCTCCTTTTGTCCCTTAAGATATTTCCTAAACAAAATTGGACTGTGTCTTCTTTGCACGAGATAGATCCTCAGATACCTCCTGTGATACACATGGAAGAGTGGTGGTAAAACCGCCTGTCTAAAACAGTCTCGTCCCTGCTTCCTACAATTTTGCATTTAGCTCTGGATTTTTCTCATTGTATACTTGGTCTGCAATGCTTCATGCACCAGTCTGTGTTCCACGGACCAGACCCCTGACCATAAAACTACCATCAGTCAATCCTAGAATGCACAGCGATTTGTTTGTAGCTCACTTAAGTTGACTGCCTGTGTAGAGCAAGTTTATTGCCAGGCTGCTAGGTGGTTATAATCATGGACCAACACCTTGAAAGGAAAAATTTCCCTCCGAAGTTTGAGCTGAGTGTGTTGGTGATGACGAACACGCCTCCTGTCCTCTTTGCTAGTTGTTCATCTCTCTTCCTAAAAACGATGTGGCTATAAAAAACATATACACAACTGTGTTGGTGTTTGAGGAGTGGACATTGGGAACTGTTAAGCTTGCAGCTAACAGACCATTCTTAATGGTGCATTTTCTAAAATTTAATTGGGTAACACTTTTTTTTGGATCAATAATCTTAGCACTGAAAATTGGTATGGGTATCATGCAGGAACAAACTCCATCCATATATGCGTATATGTTTATGGGCAGGGGACTCTTTTTGTAATGAGGCCAAATGTCTTCTTAATTTACAGTTGTCTATTGTAGGGACTGCAAACCTTAACAGTGTTTAAGTTCATCAGAACTTTGATGTAAACACAATTGGGATCCTAACACCGACATGTTCACATTTAGAGATAAAGAACAATTCATTGGGAGTGTTTTTAGTCTCACTAGTAATCATATAATTGAACAGGGTTTTTAGAGGCTATTTGAAGCTATTGTTGCCAGTTGAGCAATTACATAATTATGATCCCTGTAATAAAATCTCCAAACACACGTGGGTTAGTAACTAAGTGCATTTAGGGCAAATGTTATATTTTTACCTTGTAAGTCTTACATTTTCAAGCACGGTTTTATACCGACTTTGCTTAAGTGTTGACCATGCAAGTACAGATTCATACTTAAGATGAAAATAATTGGATTATTTTAAATCCAGGCATTCCTCGCTCCATATATTTAACTTTCAAAACTATGAATTAAAACAGGTTTATCTGTGAACTTCAACACTATCCGACGTCCTCTAGATACAGGGGTTGGGGGCGGGGTTAGAGTTCTCTGCTTTCTCTCCCACCTACTACTGCCCATCTCTAACAATGTCTCGCACCGCCTAAGCACACACAAGTTCGAAAGCAAAGGCCGTGGAGCGAGGGGCCTCTCGGTCTCTGCACCGAAACCAGCGAGGCCCGGGCAGTAGCAGATCTGGCCACGTGGCGGGGAACCGCAAGGAACCACACAGCCAGTGGCGCTAGGCCGGGTACTGTCCCGGCTCCACTACCCAGTGGCGCCACGCCCACCGCGGTACAGGCCCCGCCCTCCCGTGGCTCCTCCCCCCCAGCGCGCCTTCCCGCCGCCGGGCGGAAGCGAAGCGCCGCTTCCCGCGTCCCGGCCGGCGGGGCGGGGCAGGGCTGCGGGGCGGGAGGCCCGGGCGGCGCGGCCAGGCCAATCCCAGCACGGCGAGGCCCGCGCGAGACCGTGCGCCCTGGAGCACGCACGCACGCACGCACGTACGCGCGCACACACATATACACACACACACACACACACACACATACACTCACACACATACATACTCACACGGACACACACACTCACACTACACGGCGTGGGAGTTGGCCAAGAGTCTTCCGCCCAGGCGAGCAACGGGAGCTGCGTTCGCCAGCTTCCAGACTTTACCTCAACCTGCTTTTCTTCTTGGGCCAGGAAGTGTGGCCGTGCAGAAATAATTTTAAACAGTATCAGACTACGTCGGGATTTCTTTAAAAAGAAAACAACAACAACAAAAAAACCCCTACACACCCCAAAACAAAACAAAACACCCTTAACACAAAAAGAAAAACAACCACAAATTCCTACCTGAGACACGCAAAGTCAGCGGCCCAGGGTTCTGTACAGACTCCAGATCTGTTTTATTTCGTGCAGTGCGATGGTATGTGGCTTTAAAATGATCGGTCTTGTTTGCATTTCATGCTCGTCCTTTGCAACCTCCTGCCTAACCCCACGCACACAATTTATTTCCTGTCCCTGTGTGTACAGCGATTCTTTTACTCCTTTCTCGAGGCCGTATTTTTGTTTTAAAGATTGAACAATGGTGTTGAATTTTCCGAACTAACGTAAATACGTATTTTGTAAGCGTTGGCAACTTTAGCACACTTATGGCGGGAATCAGCGAATTATACTAAATCCAAACAGTGTGGAATCCGGCAAACCACCCCCACCCCCACCCCAGCCCATCCATCTGACTCCACTTTCTCCTCTTCTCCCTTTACTGTTGGGGGAAAATTATAAATAATACTTAGCCGCCCACAAAGTCCATTTCGTTTTTATTTTTATTTTTTTTTAATGAAAGCGTATTACTTCACCCTAAGGCACTACTTTGTTCCATATTCTTATTTAAAATGCGGTTTCAAATGCAAAAAGTTTTACGTAGCTTCCATTGGTGTGTTAAGGGCTTTAAAAATTGGTGTCATTCTAAAGTTTAGCTCACTCGTCCACACCCAGTTTGAGCGAGGAATTGTTAGCCCTTCTCCCTCCAACACCCTCAACTCTTAAAAAAAAAAAAAAGGATTATGATGGATTTCTTCCTGCTCCCGTTAATGCGTCTTTTTCCCACCCCACTGGTTTCTGCCCTAGCCTAAGATCCCCCTCTGCCTAAATCTGTGTGTGCTTGTCTGTGGGTCTGCCTTCTCCCTTGTCCTCTTCGACAGTGAGTCTGGGACACATTTTAATGCACAATATCCCATCCATTAAGTTGTGGTTGAATGCGGAGTGTGTGAAGACTTGGCAGCTTTCAGGTTGAAGGGGGCGGGGAAGCCAGTTTCGACTTTGACACAAGATGCCGAGGTGGCGTGATCTGAATTATTATTAGGGCTGCGAACATGGCCATCTTCCCCTCCTGGTTGGAAGAACTGCCATTGAACTTGAGACAGGACAGACAAGATCTCCAGGTTTTCCTTACCCCCTCAAGTACAGTAGCTGGCAGGGAAAAGGCGCCAAAATACACAAGATTAACTGACTTTCTTTGAACGGGTCTTATAGCAGCACCCTTTTGTAACTACAACTTCCAACGGGAGTGGGGGGGGGGGTCGGGTTAACTTTTGAACCCATATTCGAACAGACATTTAAATCAGTCCTAAAGTGGAATAAGTCCAGAAAGCATACACGCATGCTTCTGCGGTTAGAAAGAATGCACGTGTAAATAAGCAGGGTGCATGTGTGCACGTGAGGAGGGCTGGAGATTTAATCAAAATCAGAATGAGTGACTTCCCGGTGCATTTACGGTACTGGGAAGCCTGTTGTGAGACTAAGAGGCCGACCTTTGGGCAGCTTAAGTAAAAACTGCAAAGGGTTGTGAAACGCAAAAAACGTTGTGGTTTCCAGTTTTACATTTGAGGTTTAGTGTTTTTATTTAATGGTATGAGGGATGGAGAGAGTGCCAGCGCTGAAAAGTCCCTATTAAATCATATGTGGTCAAAGGTCAAACACTCCAACTCACAGATACAATATACTGGAGATTCCTGCGTAGTGATGGGGAGCACAGGAAAAAAAAAAAAAAAAAACCAAACCGCTTGGGCAATAAAAGTATTAGAATGGTAATTATCGTCCGTGGTCAGGGCTGCATTCTTGTGCACTGGGCAAAGGTTTTTACTGGCCCTGATGAATTTTAAAGCCGAGTATTGTTGAAAGCTGTTTTAACAGGAAATTGATTAGCTGAGTGTTTCATACAATAAATGGTGACAGATTCATTGTTTGATGTGCAGAATAAATTCCTTCTATTCTTTGGACAGCATAGACATCCGTTTAGTTTTAATATGGTCAGACTGAGCAGCAGCATAATTTTGAGTGGATGTGATGTCACACACATCTGTAACTTTGTAACTTTGCATGGCATCACAGAGCCTGACAGTATCCATTGCTTTGAAATTTGCTAGCTTGCTGTGTTCTTAAATGGTTCAGATACATTCAGAGGTTTTGTCTTTGTTTTTTTTCTGAATATATACTGTGTTTAGGCCCAGTTGTTTATGTTCTCTTTTTACTTCTTATATTTCCATTTGCAAATGTAAGTGGTAAAATCCCCTTATTGGGCATTATTTTGATTTTGAAATACAGCAGCAGCTTTTCAAGGAGAACTAGAGAAAAGGCTACAGAGGTTTAAGATGGCCTGTGGCCACCTCTAATACTACAGTGTAAAAACTTCTGAATGTCTGTGTCTTTATAGGTCACAGCATATATGTAGACGAGCGGCCAGTTTACTCATCCAAACAAAAGGAAGTATGATTTTACTTCAAAGATAATCTATTTTGAAAAGGTCAAGACTGCAGCATCAGCAGAGAAGGCACCACTGTGTATGTAACCTCTGTAGTGCTGTGCACAGAGCCAGGAAACTGTGACAGAAAATTTTGAAACTTCAAAATAAATCAGACTTAAGTTTCAGTCCAGTTGCTAACGCTGTAGCCCGGGACCAAATGATTTCAAACTTGGGAATCTCTTGTTGTATTGAATTCATCTCTGTAGAGAAATCGTGACCAGTGAACCTTCATGGAGGCCTTTGGGCTGGTCCTCGTTCACATTCACAGTGGTAGCCTGCAACTGTGTCCTGGCTGCAGACATGCTTAGTGGGATTTCTTTTTAATAGTTAAGTACAGGCATCTCAGCAGCGGCATTATTAACAGCGTCATTTTTTCTCATTTAGTTTTGTCCTCGGGGGAGACCAAACAGCTCCCAGAGGAGGGAAGAAAAGTCCAAGGTTATTTATTCATTTCAGTTGAAAAGCAAAGGACTGGCAGTAGGTGGGGAAACCAACTAGTTGTGAATTCTCCAGTGGGGAGAAATTGCTCCCCTAATTTGACAGTAGTAGTTTAAGGGCTCATAGAGCTGGGCATGATTCTGCAGTTCCTATCATGCACAGGCTGTCTTAGCACTTGCTGCCTGTTTATATATGCATTTTTTGGGGGGGAGGGTTTTGGTGTTGTGACTGGTGGATATAAATCTAGGTTTTCCAGGCTATACTTGGAAGAAAGAAAGGTCCCTGGGTATGACACAGTGGACACCTGCAGTTCTGCAAGCTTGCTTCCTGGGGTCAGAAGGTCACTTGTCTCTTTTGTATTTAGTTTTTAAACATTGATACTGGCCATGCAGGGATGGGACTGTTGAACCTCCTTGTAAATCATGGGCAAGAGATAAAAAATAAAAGTAGTGGTGCACACTGGGAATGACAGCTTTGTTAAGCTGGGAGAAACCTTATTTGAATTTGCCCAGGCTTTGCAATCTGTCTCTGCAGTTTCTTCTTTAAAAAGATTAAAGAAACAAAACAAAACAAAACAAACCAGTATCAGGAGATACTTGAGATCTCAAACTCCTCTCTAGAGATCAGAGAAAGACCCAGACTGGGTGGCAATGTGAATTTTTTAGTATACAGTTAGATGTTTGAAAACCCACTAGAAGCCCTGACTTTTCTTTTAGAATTCAATAAACTTTCAGAAAAGGCAATTTCCCCTAATGTGGCAGCAGAGAATAGTGCAAAGGGATCACTGGGAATATGGCAACAGAGCTCCCTGTAGTTGAGAGCACTTCACAAGCAGGTTTTGAGATTAAGGTAGGTGGCCTTTTATGGCCCCCCATGCAAGAAAGGAAAAACAGAGGGTTTAGGAGAGAAAGGACCAAAGTCTTTTGGGTCCATTTTGACAGCATCAGAAACTTTTCTGCAGAGCAACTTGAAACCTACTTTTAAAAAAACATAGATACTTTCTATCCTTCTTGTATTTAAAAAGAAGGGTGTTTCTCAAAGCAAAGGTGGCTGACAAGTGCTGAGGGAAGCCAGAGAAAGCAGAGATCCCAGGAGGTCAGATTTCCCAGGAGGATTCCCTTAGGGTTCTTCCTGGGAAGGCCTACAGTGACCAGAACTTTGGGCAGGCAGCAGAGCTTGAGGCCCATGGAGTGTCAGCCTTCTTGACTCTGACTCTGAGGTCTGTAAGTCAAAGCCTTCCACACCCAGCACCCCAAGCCCTTTTTCCCCAGCTATCTATTGTTCAGTCTTTACTCCTTTTTGGTTTTCCTCACCACACTGTTATTGCTTCTTCCGTTTCGTTTCTTTTTCCCCCCCTTGGAAACAAATCAAAACCCCAAACTACAAAGCATCCCCTATGGCTATCAGCATGTACCACAGCCATCCTCAGCACTGTACAAATACAGACACGGGACACCTGAGAGAGCCGGGCCTCTCAGGGATGGGCCTGGGAGGCCAGGAATCTTGGGCTCTCTGGGTTCTTACCTGTGTCTGACGCTGCTTCTCTGCCCTGGCGCTCTGCAGCTTTTGTGAATTCTTCTGCATAATGGTGTCAATTTTTCTTTTTTAAGCTTGTGAGAAACTTTTGGATGCAACCTAGTTTTAGTGGCAAAGGAAATGGGTTCTGTTGGGAAAGAAGACTTAATAAAGGGAGAGAAAGGTAGGGATGTCTGGAGACACTTGCCCAGGGCTCAGCACTGGGCCTCTTTTGCCAGGGGACAACGGCTGTTTCTGGGCTCTGGTTGAAAACGAGTGCTCTCTGGGTGCCAGGATTTCGCTGGGGGTGGCGTAGTGAGGAGGGAGGGAGGGAGGAAAGGGAGGGAAGCACAGAGATGGGCGCTGGATTTTTAAAGAGACCCCGAAATAATGGCTTCTATAAGAGTCCAGGCATTCAAAGAGGTGTGTTCAAGGACATGAGTGCATTCGTGCCAAGGGGAATGTCTTTTATGGTAAATTAACTCCAGTTAAATTGAATATTTGTTCAAAGGGAAACTCCAGTAGTTAAAGCTGGTATTATCAGTGGAGCGTCCCCGCCCCCCTCCCGCAGATTCTGGTGAGGGTGAGAAAAGGGATGCAGCTCAGTACAAAGTGATGCTTTGGGATTGTTCGGTTTGTTTTTTTTTTCTCCTTCCCTTCCCTTCTTTCTTTTAAAAGTTAAGATGAGGTTGCCTAAAAATTATGAGAGAAGTGAGTATTTATTTGGATTAACCCCGACTGTCACCTCCTTTCATCTATAAAGACTGTCAACTTTATCCCAGCTTTTCAAGAAGAAGAAATGACCGGTACAAAGGAAATTAACGTTGTCAGAACGCTAACTAGAGGATTTGCCTAGCAGGGGTAGGGGACCGCTCCCCGTGGCGCGTGCCCTAAAGGGTTAACTCGCCCTGGTTCTCACAGTTTCCCCGACTTTACCTGTCCTCCTAGACCCGCCGCCCTCCCCGCCTCCACACCCCCTGCGCCTTTCTTCACCGGGCTCTTGGTTTACAGGGGCTGCAGCTGGTAGACTTGGCAAGCTCGCCTCATTAAGAGCGCTTTTTTTGAAAACGGACTGTGTTTGAGCATTTCCCTAATGAGGACAGGACGGGGTTAAAAAGTGACCATTTCATGGTTGACTTGAACCTGCCTACTTTTCTTGATGTGTCGTTGTGAAATGCTTGATGTGGGTAACTTCCACTTGGGGAAGGAAAAAGTCACTGGTTCTTTCAGGTCCGCTGGGGGAGGGCACGGTGGTCAGGAGTGCGAGGACTGGAGAAAGTTGAGGGGGGAAAGTCCGGGGCGCAGGGTGGGAGCGGGAGGCCGCGGGGGGCCTGGAAACGCTCGGCGGCCCCAAGCTAGGGCGACACGGAGCCCCGGGCGCTCACTTTTCTTTCTCCATTGTCTGGGCAGCCTTTGATTCCTCCATTTCCCCACCCACCCCTAGCGGAAACCCGGAATTTGGGGGGCGGTGTGTGTGGGAGAGAGTGCCCGCGCGAATAGGGGTGCGGGCCGGCCGCCTCCCTGGTCCCGGGAATCAAGTTCATTCACTCGGCGGGGGCGGGGCGGGCGCCGGCGGAGCGGCCGGGGAGAACTGCAGCCGCACACGCACCCTGCGCGCTCCCTGCCCTGCAGCCTCGGCGCGCCGCGGCCCCGCCCTGCCTTGCACCCCCGCGGGAAGGGAGCCGCTTTCCGCCGGCGCCCCGGGCCCTGGGGGTGGGGATTGGGACGCGGCCAGCGCGGCAGGAGGAGGAGAGGAGGGGCGAGCGGTGGTGCTGGCGGGGCCTTCCCGCTCCGAGCGCGGCCACGTGCACCGGGCGCCGGGGGAGGGCGAGCCGCGGCGGCGAGGCTCGGGGGACCCCAGGGATCCCGGCGCCCCTCTCCGCTCGCCAGTGAGGGCTCCGGGCTGGGCTGCCCGCCGCGCCCCCGGCTTCGCGCCGGTTCGCTCCAACTCCAGGAGGCCAAGTTCACTGTGGCCCCAGCCTCCGCCCTCTCACTCCCTCCAGCCGCCTGGGGTGCTAGAGTCGGCGCCCTAGCCCCAGCTCCGGGCGGCCTGGGTGTGAGGGAATTTTCCATTCGTTTCTTTCTTGGGCCCAGGCCGGTTCAGGGCTTCTCCACTTAGGATGTTCTTGAGGCTTGAGCGTCTGCAGCGAGCAGTGAAATAACCTCTCCCTGGGCGGGTTTTCGGGGGGTGCAAGAAGAGTGGCAGAGAGAAGAGCTATTTTTGAAAAAAAAAAAAAAAAGTCCCAGTACTGTGGCACCGGTCTGATACCTTTAACAAATGAGGGGGAGAGACGCGAGGGCTGGGGGAGGCGCGCGGGAGGAGGAGGAAGGTGGGGGGCGGGGGGTGTGGAGAGGCTGGTGCAAAAGGAACGCGCGTTTGCTGGAGGAGGAGGAGTAAAGCGGTGATTGTGTAATTAAATAATAAAACAATCCTTAAGTCTGATTTGGAGAGAGCTCGAGCGGGGTCCAGAGGGTGGAACCGGTGAATCTTTCAACTTGCAAGTTTTTCAAGGAAAGAAAGCGAGAGAGGGAGGGGGAAAGCGCCCAGAACAGAAAAGAGGAGTTTGCAGCCAAGCGGGATCGATCGTTTGGGATTTTTTCAGGAGGTCCTTCCGATCCCTTCCGTGGGCTGTGGGCATCGGCACCGGCAGCGGAGTCCACGCTCGGCGGGTCAGACGCGGGGCGAGGCGGGCGGGCGGCGGTGCGGCGGGGCAGGAGCGCAGCAAAGGCTTTTCCGCCCCGGAGCTCCGCGCCTGCGCCCCCTCCCTCACCCCGGCCTCTCCCTGCTCCCCCCTCCCCACCCCCACCCGGCCCTCTCCGGCGCGCGCCCCGCCACCCGCGCGCACTCGCTTGCGCTCCCCCTCGCGCACACACATGGTCGGCTCGCGGCAAAGTTTCGCCTGCGATCGCCACTCCCGGATCCTGCTGCAGTATTGGCGGCGGTAACCTTGAACTTTCCCAGCGCGGTGACACATTCTCCTCGCTTTCCCCACCGCCCGGCCTCCTGCGCCCCCCTCCCCGCCTTTTTTTAAAAAAAGCATTTCACCACCCACCACCACCCCAATCCAACACACGCCGAACTCTCGCGCACCCCAAGCCCCCAACAACAACAACAACAACAACAACAACAACAACAACAACTGCAAAACAGAAAACAAATCCCCTAAACCGGGCGACCAGCAGCCTGCACCGGCGGCGGCCTCGGAGAGCTCGGCCGGCGCGCGCGGACCGCAAGAGGGTTAAAAGTGTAGATTGGATTTCACCCCGGGAAATCTAGCTCGCCGAGTGAACTTGAATCTTTGGCTATTTAAGGAGGACTGGGTTTGTTGCGAAGTTGCGGTGATCCGGCGCAGAGCCCCGTCCTGATTGATCGCATCGCTGGGCTCAGATGACTGTAAAATGAATAGATGAAATCCTTGCTTCTCGAAGATTTTCTTGGGCATCTCCGGGAAAGTGCGTTTTAAGGCGAAGTCATGATGTATTCTCCCATCTGTCTCACTCAGGTACTTATCTTGGTCGCTTTCTCGAGCTTTCTCTGGCCCCAGACGCCTTTGTTGTATCTTGCTCTTGTGCTGCAGACCCTCTAAGGCTTTGCCTAACCTTGGCACACCCTGGTCTTCCCCGAGAAGTAGTGCGGAGTTGCGGTGGGCTGTGCGGGCGGCATGGGACCACGGCTACCTTATACGCCCATCCCAGCGCCCAAGCGGGGAGATCCGGCAACGGGCGGGTGAGGTTGCTAGGGTGGGCCGGGCCGAGACCTGTGGCCGTGAGCCCCGCAGGAGCCTGAGGCGACGGCGGTGGCTGTGGCAGCACCCTTACTCCCTGGCCGGTGCGCGTGGGGCGGACTCCGGCTTGGGAGCAGCTGTAGAGGGACTCTTGGGCAAGGGGCTGAGAGCTTGGCTTGAGCGCCTTTGGACTCCGCTGCCCGCAGTGGGCGGGTGACATGACCAGTCTAGGTGGTGGTCCAGAGGACCTATTACTTTGCATATTTGGGGACCTAAAGCCCTGTTCTACAGTGACCCATACTTTGTAGAGACCTCACTTTAGAGGAGATCTTTATGCTGACAAGAGTTGGGTTGTTTGTGGTGCATTTTTAGGACTTTTAGGACACGTTTGTTTTAAAAGTGGGACTTGTTCATTTGATGATATTTGAACATAGCTCGCAAGGCATAAAGAAGTATCGGAAAAGTGAGGTCTTTTTAAAAAAAAAAAACAACTTGGAAATTTGCCCTAAGGAACAATGTTAGGAGGTAAAACACTCTTTTTATACCAAAAACCTAAACCAGCTTCTATCCCTTCAATCAGTTGGTAAAATGAAAAAGTGGTCAGATTGAGGGAGCGACTTACCTGGCCGCATTTTCCTCCTTTCATGGGTGCCGGATGAACTCACCAACTGATGATAGCTTAACTAGCTTAGTCCCGAACTGTTAATTTACAGCAGTTAATTCAACCTTGAAAGTTATGGGACAGCTTACTTCCAACTTTCAAGAGTATGAGTCTAGATTGGTCATTGAAAAATTTCATTGACATTGTCATAAAAACGAAACAGAATTGTCGTCTAGTTTTGGTTGTCTTAAAGTTTAAAAAAATCTACATTATGACGATGCATTTTTTATAATGAACAAATAATTAAGATTTCAATTGTATGACAATTAGAAACCATTGTGATTCAAAAGGACTGCGGCATTCATAAATCGTGAATGAAGATGAAAACAGTGATAAGGGGCATTCAGTGATTGGACACAGCCCTGTAGCTTTTTGGCTGACACATTTTTTATTGTTTATATTTTGTTTGGCATCTGAGTACGATTAACTTAGATATGGCTATTTTAAGCAAGTAAACGTGCACTTTAATTTAACAAAACTGGAAACATGGGTTGTCTGAGTTATCTGCATTTTAAAAGCGATGAATGATAGTAACCCACGAAGGATTAACTCAGGTATAACAATCGGCCTGTAGTGGTAAAAGTTTCTTTTATTTATCCATCCGCAGGCTTTTCTCTTTTTCCCATCTCTTTCTGGTAAACCAGGAACATTTCTATTCTTTCTACATTGTGATCAAAGGAAGCAGACTGAAGTAAGCTTTTCCTTCACAAAGATGGCCTAGCTTGTTCTTACCTGGGAAGGACTGGATGATCCGTGTGTGACTCCATGTTTGTATTTCCAACGCTTGCTTTTGGGGGAACTACTAGCAAATGCATTGCATTTAAAAAAAAATCTCCAAAATAAGCATTTAAAAAGTCACCAGCTCCATCTTAATTTGTGGATGTTAGAACTACTGTTGCAGAATCCTGACACATGGAGTGTTAGGGGCCTAGACTACACAATCGTCCAACTATCACGTTGCTATTCCAGGACACATCCTTACCAACTGTAATTCAGGATGATGACTACGTATTCTTTGTTATTTCAGCAGTATAAATCTGGGTTGGTGTATTAGTGCCGTTTCTGGGGCTTAAGGCCTACCAGAGAAGGAGTTACAGTTTTAGAACTCTCAATTAACAATCCCTTCACCACTTTGTAGGTAGCTGAAGTGAGAGTATACTAAAGTGTTACTTTTGTATCAGATGGGTACTTTAGTCTCATGTTACAGGCACATGCTTGCTGCCTCACAACCTATTTTGAAGTCTACGGATACAAAGTAAACTACAATGTTAATTGGTTAGAAACTTTAAGAAGTACCCCAGGTTTTACATAGATACATTTAGGTTGTTTTAAATCCTAATTTAAATGATGCTGCCACTAATCTTGATATTTAGCAAAATGGGTTGGTGTGGCATCATCATAAATCAGCACTCGTAGGTCAGTATGAGTAAAGAGAAAAATTAAGGAACGTCTCTCTGTTTTAATATTTCATTTTCCTCCGCACATAAGCATTTGGTGCAACCCTCAGTTTGCATGATGATGCTTTTCTTTCATTGTCATTCAACTTCCTTCAGCGTTTTTTCAGCGTTTATTGTTATGTAGTGATGAGGCTGCAAGAGCACACAGTACTTACTCTCCCATTGCTACGTTGGACCAGTTTTTCAACCCTTTCCTGGAAACTATTGTTCCCGTGAAGCAGAATAAATAAGTCCAGTTAAGCAAGATATTTTTATGTTTATATCTGGAACTTTAACTCGCCTATTTATTTTATCAATTTACTTCAATACAGGAAAATTTTATAAGAAAAAGTATCTCACTGGACATCCATGTGTTTTAAGGAAAATTCTGAATCAACTTGTCTATATATTTTAGTGTAGAGACTTTACATGCTAAATCACCCCCGTGCTTTGATTTTGGAAAAACAATTTTGATAATTTCTTAGTATGATCGTGATGATCTATCAGTTAGGATGTTTGAATGCCTTAATCCTGTTTGCTTTTTTCCATATGAGGACAGCCACATTCTGAATTCATGCCCCTTAAAATTATTAAGACTGTGTGGTGATGCAGCTTTAGAAGACAGTCACACATAGGCAGTGACATTTAGACATGGAATGCAAAAATATACACGGCATGGCATATTGCTTATATCTACTTCTTATCATGTTGGGATGGTACATCTTCTTCTCAAGTAAATGCTCTACGTAAAGTTGAGTCTGCATAGTAAGGAGGCTCCAAAAGATACTAGGGCAAACTGATGGGCTGAGAAAGTTTGTCACTTCTTTTTAATCAATAAATGAAGTTATATTTTAAAACAATATTTGCCATCAATAACAGCAAACTCAAGACAACAGTAAGACAGTATCTTTTTTGCTTTTTTTTTCCCAAGCTGGTGACGAGTTTCCAAATCAGCTTACAAATCGGCATCCTCGTGGTGTGACGCAATTGTTTAAAATTTAAAATTTGTTATATGATGGATGATGCTTATTGTCAAATACTAAATCTGAAAACCATTTAATCAGAAGTTATGTTTGATGAGCATATAAGAAAATGAAATGTCACTGAACATAGTATTTAAGTCTCAAAACACTTCAATGTTCCTGGATTGCTTAATAGCCATTAAATAATGGTGCATTTTACGAAGTGTGGTAAGGGTAAAAGGAGCAGGACAAAGCACTCTCACCCATTTCTCACTTACAGAAGTGAGGATGCATGTTTTTAAATCATATCAGTAAATCACAGTAAAAGTCAGGTCATAGGAAGTGAGTTCATAAAGTACATTTCAGTCCACAGTTCCTTGAGCGGGCAGCCTTCCCTTTTGCATATATTTTGAGGGGAGGGGATGAACAAAGTTTTTACAGTTACAGTGGGAGCTAAAAGCATGGCATCGGAAAGTGTGTGGGGATGGGATGTCTTCTCATGGGCTGTGGTTGCTGTGAGCAGGGCTGCTTTCCCACACAAAGAACAGATTGTGGTTTAACTCTTTCCATGGCCTCCTTTAATGTGCCCACATAGTAACCGAATTGTTCAAATCTCTGCTGGAAAGAAAGTACTGATCGGTTTAATTTCCTCCATGGCATTTGGCTATGCCTCATGCTGCGATGCGATCAGCTACATTCTGTAGTATAAAAATTTGAATCATTCTTAGTCGGCAATATGTCAGAGTACTTGATAACCATGTTATTGATTAGGGGAGACATACACCTGTTCTGGGTCTGAGCCGCAAACTGCTAAATATGTTGTGGTCCTCTGCACGCAAAGCTTGAGTTTTATCTTACAAAGGCTTTTGTGGAGATCCGAATTCTGGGGCTGCTTCTTTGTTGGAATGTCATTAGTTTACTTTAAACACCTTTATCTTATAAAATTAGTCACTCTTCTAGGTTCTTTACTCCACATACTTCAGAGTAACTAACCCAAGCAAGAAAATTCTGGCTAGGGATATAACCTATTAGGGAAACTTATTTTGTGGTTAGGATGTCAGAACAGTCAACATGACGAGGAAAAATGGTCGTGATAGAGTTCTCCTTTGCCCCTCTGTGCTTGGTTTATTACAGTGCATGCGTGGGATGCTGTCTTTTTCTCTGAACAGCAATAGGCCTAAGCTTATATGACCAGCTTTACCTAGGTCAGGAAGGAGTGGAACACTGACTCCATTTGGAAGTAGCCTGAAATATTTGCAGGTAGAGGTGGTCTGCACGCAAGGCCTGACAGCCCCATCCCTTTAAAAGGCTCAGATAAAACAGGCAGAAAAAAATACCGGGCCTCAAGGTAAACCACTTTATTCCCAGCCATGTAGTTAGGAACTATAAGACCGGAGCACTTGCGGTCTCCCAAGTTAAAAACAATGTGTGAACCAATAGTCCTGCCCCAAGTACCCTCTGTGTAGCACACGACTTGTAGGGATTCCACAAAAGCAGTAACCGACCAGGGTACACTCCTGGTGTCACCGTGCCACAGCATGCGGAGAAACAAAGGATGGAAAGTTGGTGCCAAGTTGCCATTTTTTCATTGTTCACCTCAGATTGATTTTTTTTAAGGGGTTTGAATAATTGCCACACTCATGCGATCGGGTAACAAATTAACTGACTCTGTGGGGCTTCATAGTCTATAGGAAAGCCGCCACAAGGACATTTATGTCCTTTTGTTTTTAACTTTGAAAACTATTTGAAATGAGAGAGAGAGAGAGAGAGAGAGAGAGAGAGAGAGAGAGAGAGAGAGAGAGAGAAAGAGAGAGAGAGAGAGAGAGAATGTGTATGTGTGTTTGTGCTGCTGGAAGCTAATGTTGGTGGTGCAGGGAGAGAATGCACTGTTCAAAGTATGGAAACCTTGTTCAGAACACTGATAGACAAGCCGTGTCCTTTGCCCACTTTCCCTCACTGTATACTGGTTTCTCTAGTTACCACTCTTGGAATGGTGCTGTTTCAGTGTTGGAATGTTGGACGTTTGATAAGAAAATGGATCAAGTTTAATGGCGCATGCTCTTTGTGCCCCCAGCAGCCTCTTGCTGAGAGCATGCTCCAGAGCGGGAACTGTGAGCATTGCAGTGAGCATCTCCATGCTTTGTGCTTCTGTGCCACAGACAAGAGGAGTGGACCGTGCCACCGCTCCTGCCTGCTTAGAAGCTCTGCTCCGGCTTAAAAAACAAAGAGCAACAAACAAACAAACAACCCACTGTGTTCCTTGTAAAATGGTACTGCATAGTGCTCCTTGGTCAATCAAATACTCAAATATTAAATTTGGTGCCATGCGCCTTACTTTAAAGGATGTGGATGCGTGCCATGGAGGTGGGAACCAGGGGGATAGGACCAGAGCTGAAATACAAAATAAAACCTTCTATTTTCTCTATAGGAGAGAGAACCAGTTTATGAATTTTGGTGGAGAGGGGGTATACTTTATTTTCTTCTTGATCTGCTCTTTTGTTTGTTCTAAATTAGAAAATAATGTTCTTTCCTTTAAAATAAGTTTTCGTGCTGAGTTTGGAGATTTTTTGTTGTTGTTTTGTTGTCGTTGTTTTGTTTTGGTTTTGCTGAGCATTGGAAATTAAACTGACTGTCCACTGCTTCCTCCCCCTCTTCCGCAGGATGAATTCCACCCTTTTATTGAGGCGCTTCTTCCGCACGTCCGTGCCATCGCCTATACGTGGTTCAACCTGCAGGCTCGAAAACGCAAGTACTTTAAAAAGCACGAGAAGCGGATGTCGAAGGATGAAGAAAGAGCAGTCAAAGATGAGCTGCTCAGTGAAAAGCCCGAAATCAAACAGAAGTGGGCATCCAGGCTCCTGGCCAAGCTGCGCAAAGATATCCGCCAGGAGTACCGCGAGGACTTTGTGCTTACCGTGACTGGCAAGAAGCACCCGTGCTGTGTCTTATCCAATCCAGACCAGAAGGGTAAGATTAGGAGGATCGACTGCCTGCGACAGGCAGACAAAGTCTGGCGTCTGGATCTAGTCATGGTGATCCTGTTCAAAGGCATCCCTTTGGAGAGTACCGATGGAGAGCGACTTATGAAGTCCCCACACTGCACAAACCCAGCACTTTGTGTGCAGCCGCACCATATCACAGTATCCGTTAAGGAGCTTGACCTGTTTCTGGCATACTACGTGCAGGAGCAAGGTAGGAGCAGATTGTTCTTTCTTCTAGCACGGTAAACACTGCACACACACCTCACAGACACGGGAGGTCTCTGGCTTGGACTCGAGTGTCCTGGAGGCCTCCAGATGTCCTCTGCCCCTTCTGGGAACCTTGGTGTGCCCAGTTGTACTCCATGTCCACGGTCATGTGGGAGCCATGAAATTGGACATGGGCCTTTCTTACCTGGATAGGCTTCTGCGTTCGAAGAAAGGTCAAAAGGCCAAACAGACGCAGGAGCAGTCTAAGCCATAAGGTTTATTGCACTCCACTTTCTCTACTAGGCTGCTCTCCACGACCCCCTGACAAGACAACCTGACTGATGGCAGCCGAAGTGCTGTTTGATAATCTTTGTACGAGTCTCTTACCTAACGAGGTAGATGAACTTTGTTCAGGAGTCCAGTGGTGGCTGCACCAAAAATCAAATTAGCATTTACTATTACAGAATATCTAAGCTGGTCATTATCAAAATACATATCTGACAGAGGCCTGGATTTATGTAGTTTTCGTATTTCTATCAACACGTCCTTTTGATCGTGCAGTGTTCACTATAGATTTAAAGTGACACAGCTCTTGTTTAAACCAGTTGTAATACTTTCCCAGAGTGACCAGGGAACACTTTCTGTTATCAGTCTACTCGAATGCAAATTCATAAAAGCTTCCCAATGAAGGAGTCACAGCTTTCTTTACAGAGCATCCCAGAGCAAACCAGAAAGCGAACTGGTTACACTGGTTTAAAATAAATCTCAAAAGAATGCAGAAACCGCATGCTGGACCATGTTTACAGTCCTCGATAAAGAGTGCTGCAAATGTCGCCTGGACAGTGCAAAAGAGGCAGTGGGGGGGGGTGCAAGGGAGTTTCGAGTTAATGAGCTGTTTCTTTGTTGTTGCTGTTTTTCTTAAGAAGGTGAGACTTTTGACTTTGTCTTCAAATCAGCGTGTCAGGATACAGTCCACACAGGAGAGCACCATACTGAAAGTGGGCTTGACTTTGGGCTACCACAGATGGTGGGTCATTTCTGCAGTTGGCCTGGTGGGAGGGAGGGTGACGTGCAGATAGCCAGGTGTCAGGCAGTCCGATGCTCATTATATACATGTGGGGGTTTAATAAAGTGAGGTGCGTTACTCTGATCCAGAAAAGTGAGATAAGAAAACTAATCTTATGACTCAGACCTTGCTGTAGAACTTACTGTGTGCCCTGTGCCTTGATTTTCCCTCAAATTAGTTCTTGAGAGATGCTTACGTGTCATTTCCAATTTCTTTGATTTTTAAATAACCATGTTGGACCTCGCCATTTGGAAATGTGTCTCTTAACAAACAGAACACCACATTTGTTATCTCCCTGGGTTTAGAACTAAAGTTCAAGTAATGACGAGTGGGGAAATACATATTTTCATCCCTGATGTCCTAAAATAAAAGCTTATTAACACATGGCAATTTGATTGGCAGCTGCCTAAGAGGTGGCATTTTAAGGTGGGCTACATGCGTGTGTGGATTGACTACGTGTTGTAAGTGTTGCGGAAGTCTCTGGTTAGAAGGAAAAGTTTTGCAAAGTGGGTCACACAACTCTTTAGTCAGTAGGGAAGATCTGAGCCGTGCTCCCCTTTAACGCTTGGTGGTTGGTCACTAAGTGGACATACTTGTCGATTTAACCCCGGGCAGGCAACCAGAGTTCTTCGTTTTGTTGAACTGACAATAGAGGTTATCCTTTGGATTTAGGAAGATAGATTGAAAAAAAGAAAAGAAAGACAAAACCATAAATATATTCTTTTTTTTTTTTTGCGTGACACTAGTGGGCATGATAATCATGAAGTTTTGAGCCAAGTCTTAGAAACTGTGTTTTCAGATAAGACATTGATGCAGTATGCAAACCCTTTTGGTATTTTCTCTGTACATCCAGTCACCTGTCCCCTCTGCCACCTGCCTTCACATCATCCCCTCTTAACATCTGGTGACTCGTTACAGGAGTCACAGCCCAGCGCTTTTCTGTTTTCTCTTTTTCGAGATTTGTATCTTTCTTATATATGAACTGTGAGTTGACTGTCCCTTTGCACCATAACTGGTCAGAGAAAGAAGGCTCTCAAAGATAAGTCTGCCAACGCCCCGGGGCCTCACCTCACGCCGTAACTTTTCATTTCTCCTCTGAGTACATGAAATCATACGTACTGCACTTTAGAAATTAGATAAAGCAGAGAGGAAAACATGAAGGAAGAATTAACACGGGAAAAAAAATACTTATAACAGAATGAGCAACAAAATGACTTCCCCCTATCCTTCCTCTCCGTTCTAAGGGACTGGGAGAGAAAACAGGAGGAAGAGCAGAGCGAATGCCAACACTGGTTGCCACTGGCACCGGGATTGGCATCAGACCCTCTTTGTTTAGCTCAGGATGCCTGTGATTTGTTGGCATCCGCATTGCAGTGTGGAGTGATGTTACAATATATTGACAATTTCCAGATCTAGAAATGTCAATAGTCCTCTTGGCTATTTGCAGATCACATGCTTCGTCTCTAATGGAAGATGAGATAGGGACGGGCGGATAATAAACTTCCATTGTGGACCAACTTCCCGTCGCTTTTCTGTCTCCCTCCTTCCCTCTTGGTTCAACCCACACTCACCCTTTCTCCTGCCCCAGCAACCGCATCTTTTCTGAAATGCGGAAAGTTACCAAAGCTTGGATGCAAACCGGAAGGCTACCTCTGCGTCTGATACAGTGTTGGGGGGGAGATTTATATATTTTGAAATCATTTTTGATACGTAGTTTAATTAGGCTTTTGCATCACAGGGCAATACTTTGTTCAGAGCTCAATGTCTTTGTTACTTAGCTTCTTCCCCTCGTACAGCCCGCTTGACCGCAATTCGGTCCATTTTATTTATTTATTTTTGATGTCAGCGGAGGTATAGTAATGTAGGAAATTATGTGCCTTCGCTTTACCTAAGATTTTGTAACTGGCTTGGGAGTAGCTGTATGTAAGTCCATAAAAGTCTTTGATGCTATTGATTCAGGGGGCTGCGCTTCGGCTGTTCCGTTGCTACAAGAACCGCCATTTTGTTTGTGAAGTGCCAGGCGAGGGGGGAGAAAAAAAAAAAAGGCAGACACTGTGTTTGGTGCCAATACTGGTTGCCAGTGGCACCGAGGTTGGCATCAGACCCTCTTTGTCTCGCTGCTGAATGCCTGTGATTCGTTGGTTGGCATCCGCATTGCAGTGGGCACACTGGAAAGTTTTTGACAATCCCTGAATGAAAGCTGTGTGCTCGTCTGCTGCAGCAAAGCTTGGCTAATAGAAAAACCTTCCCTTTCCTCCCCCCACCCCGCCCCCCAAAGGCTTAAAAAAAGATTGGGACAGATTAAGGAAAAATCGTTCAAAAATGGGCTCCATGTTCCCAAAGATATTAAAGATGCCAATGATTCTTGGGCAGGTGGCACCTATTCCCCATATTGTCTTTGTTATTGCGTTCATCCAAACAAAGCAAGAAAACAGAAGGAGAAGCAAGCAAGCCTTGTGCAGTACACCTACCCAGGACATACCGCCCCGTACACTACAGGGGATGCTATGACAAGTGTGTGGGGGACAGGCTCAGTGTGGTGACGTGTGAGCGCACCCATTACAACTGTCTGATGCTTTCATTTAGATCCCCACTGATTTCTGATTCAATTTCTAGTTCTCTCAGTCTCTAAACCTCCTCATTTTTTAGTAGTTTGTTGAGAGGCCCTCACTTCCCTCTCTAGTTAGCAGTGTGTACAGTGAACACGTGAAAAGCAGAAAACCCAAGTGAGGGGAGTATATGCTAAAATCTGATATAAATCAGTCACTCCTAACCTCTTCAGTTCTGCAATGAGATGTTGGAAAAATTCTTAGTCCACGATTCCACATACTGGGGGAGGGGGAGGTTGGAGGGGGGACAGACAACAACCAAAAGGCTAAAATAATTTTTGTTCAAGTTTCCTAGATAGTTAACATTACTATTGCTTCCCGGTTAACCACCGTTATCTCATTAATTAATAAGAGGGATTAGCAGTTCTACCCAAAGGGCTACACAGAAGGAAGTGTAGCCTATGGGAGGCCTTGAGTCCCCAGACTGTGTCCTGTCTGGAGCCAGAAGAAGCAGGGATGCTGGTGGGGGGGCTTGTAAAGGGCTGTGGGGAGGAAACAAGGACTGGGCTTTTTCTGAGCCAGGGAGGGTTTTTAAAGAAAGGAGAGGCCACAACATGAAGCTTAAAGACCTCTAGAGATAGTGTCTGCTGTTATGAATTTAACAGATGGGAGTTTAAAGCAAGTCAGCCTAAGAAATGTTTGGATCCCACTTTCCACTCCTATTAGATGTGTTTTTGGCGCATGGCAGAGTTCTGCAGTCCTGCCTGCTTCTCTCCTGAGCAAGGCGCTTCCTCTAGCCTTCTTGAACCCTTAGCATTGACTGTGATCCATTGTCACAGGGCAGCTTCTTTTTTCTTTCCTTTTTTTCTTCTTTTGCTTGATTGCTAAACGATATCATAATTGAGGCGTATTTTGGAGTTGTGAAACATGTGACTTGTTCAGAAGGGAAGTTGTAATCATTATTGTCTTTGAAACAGAACCCTTCCTGCTTGTCACATGGCATTAGTGAGGACGCACATGCAGAGAGCGATTTTCCTCCTTCAGCTACTGCAGCTTAGAATCCTTCTGGGTAACAATTATTTCTTTATGAAAAGCTTAAATAGATAATTGTTTGCAAGTTGACAGCGCACTTTAACATTTTAATAATTTTCACTTCATTTGCAGGTATTTCCCATTGTGGGGGGGAAAATAAGCTTGCATAACTTGTTTAAATGAGGCTGCTCTGTGCGGTGATTTGGCGGGCTTGCATTGTGACATCAGAGAGCGTGAATTTTGTGTGTAGGATAAATACTTTGGATGCATGTTCGATTTAGGGAAATGCTGTTTTACGTTTTCCCATCCTGGTACCCTGTCCTTGACTGAACTCCTGAACCCTGGTATGCATTTGTTTGCATTCTTCTTCATACACAATTCACAAGCTAAAGAAGGGCTCTTGTTGGTATGTCTTGCCCGTAGGCTTAATGAGACCTTTGTTAGAACATATATTATAAGATGAGATACTTAGCAATTTTCCCACTGATAAGGACAAAGCAGAGTCCATGGGGCCAGAAGGACGCCTTCTATGCCATGATGTCCCTGCCCCAAGATAGCTTTGCCAGACAACTCAAGAGTTAAACTCTGAGGCCCCGGCTGCCAGCTAGAGAGCTTGGCATCTGTGTCCTGATATGGTGAGGCAAGCTTCTGCATTGCTGTTAATATGGTCTCACTTTTCAGAGGCAGAGGGAAGAGAGAGCACAGGAGGGGCAGAGATGGGGACAGGAGCATCATTAGTTACATTTAGTGTTTTCAAATATTCAAATACACTATGCAGATACACTTTATTTTCTGAAGGCAGCAAAGGTTGGGAAGGCATCCTATGGAGGCACAAGCTTTAGGCTTGGTTTCCTACCCTGTCCTCCCTCCCTTGTAGACAACAGAATAGATTTTGAAATGAAAAAAAGAAAACATGTGCATAGATTTTGCATGTTTAGAGTCACACACTTTGTATTCTGTGTCTCTCGTGAGTAAGAGTCAAAGTTGCGTTCATTGCATAGGAATGGTGGTAATCGGGGGACACTGAAGCCCGTAGTTACAGGAAGGGTAGTTGGGTATTATGGGGGCCAGCATCCTGCTCAACACAGTGACACGTGTGAGCCTGGAGACCTCCGGTGTGCATAAGCGCATCCAAATGCAGAAGTGTAGATTTATGAAGGATTCAGTAGGGTTTTAAAGTACACGTAGCTGTTTCTACCCTAAATTGGAATTCGAGTTCAAATTGCCAAGAGGAAATGAAAGATTTAATATCCATTGACTTCCTTCTTCTTAATTGGGCACTCCAGTTTGAATAAACAATCTAAGATACTCAACTCAGTAGGGTCTTTATTCTCATGAGCCTTGATTCTGCTAGGCTACCATGAAAAAGTCCGCTGTTTGTTTTGTGGCATCCCCTTGCTGTCTCCACTAACCAGTGAGAATGCAGCCCCTGAAGACGAAGGCGTTCGTGGCTGAGTCTGAATCCTCTACACTTCCTTAGTTTTCATTTTTGTCATCACAATGGCCTACAGGACACCTGAACTTACCTTCAAAGGAGTAATTACTGCCCTGACTGGAGGAGGCTTGTGAGGAGTGAAAACAGCACTCACAGCCCACACTGGAACTGGCCAGGCCTAAATAGCTGCGAAGGATGCCATAGAACAAGGCCGGTCTCCTTCAGGAGAGTAACTCCTAATAAAGTTCCTTTTAGTTTATGAAAGAATAGCATTTTATAGCGTAGTGGTGGTGGGAATCGAACTCATGACCCTACGGGAGTTTGTCAGCACCTCTCAAAGTAAGCATTTCAGCTTTTCTCTTCCATCCTTCCAAGGAAGAATCCAAGGCCCCATGGTTCTGTGATTGAAAATTCACATTGGTCCAGCAGCTCCTCGCACCAAGCACGGGGAGGAGAGGGCTTCTTTCCCCCCCTCTGCTCACCTTTCTGTGGCAGTGTTGTACTTGTCTCATTTTAAAGCGACTTCTGAGGTTCTTGAACTCTAATTGTGTGCTGTGGTTAATTTAACAGAATTTGGTCGTTAGGGTTTGGGCTTAGAGACTAAATCATCAAATTGTAGGGGAACTTGTCAAAACTGAGTGTGTACAGCAAGGAGTGAGTTTGTGGGATTAGCTTGTATCAACTGAAAGTTACAGGATGTGATACTAATAACACCTGAATGGCTGGGCTTGTTGGCTGCTCCATTATTCAGAAAATTGGGATAAATGGCTACCAATTAACCAGTGAGGTGGAGAGACCTTGAGGCTGAATTGAGGGCTATGCATTAAAAAAATAAAATTCTTATAATTTAGGCAAAGCAGTATTCTATTACGGGGGGCAGCCAGCCATTCATGTGCATCCGCGCATTGTTTGAATAAAGCACTGAGACGCGTTGTCTCTCTCCTCATGATCACAGTTTAAGCAGGACAGTGTTGATGAATCACAGACAAATTAAAGAACTTTGAATAAAGACTATATAATTGGGAATATGGAGTGATGGATGAAGTAATTTTATGAGCTGAGAAGTTGCCCGGAGGTTGTGTATTTTCAGAATCCCATTTTAAGGCACTTCAGAGCACGCATTAGGTTACTGATACAGCACAATCAGAAAACAGAATTTGTTCAAACAAGTACAGAGCGAAGTAGCGACTGCCTCTGCCTAAAGTTCCTAAACGCTCGGTCCGTGCAGCTTTAAAGCTATAGTTACCTTCAAGTATCTCTCGAAGTAGGGAACTGAACAAGTACTAAGCACTGTGTTTTAAAGACATGGACATATTTAAGATGACGTAAATTCAAATATGTCTTCCATAAAACTACAAAAAGTATTTAACAGGTACTAATTACTATTAAGTAATACATTGATATGGAAGGAAAATAAAGATTTTTTTTTGTTTTGTTTTGAAAAGCTTGGCTTTGTACATTCATATTGGGAAAACGCAGGGAAACGTCTAATACTTTTAACAGTAATGGCTTGAGAGGAGGGAAAGTAAATCTAACCAGGCATACAGATGTTAACAAAGTTGTCTGGAATAGAGTATATTTGGTAATTCATATAAGTTGCAGACTGTACTTGTGTTTGTACGAATGCGGGTGTGAAGGCTGTGCCCATCTATTAGTGAATTCTAAAGTGTGAAAAATGTTCTTGCTTGGGACAACTTGTATTTTATTATTCTGACATCTGCAGTTTCTGGATGGATTAGCCTAAATTTGCTATGCTATGTTAAAAGCCTTGTTTTATGAGGTTGGTCTCAGCTTCTGGCCTTGGTGTCAGGAACCCTGCTACGGGATGCAACTTGCCTTGTTAGGTTTAATTGACCAAAGCTGATGTGCTAAAACAATTCATTTGGGCTGTAACTTATGCCCTGGCTAAGTTGCTACCTGAATCCCTTGACCTTGACTTGTCTGGGTCACGAAACGGCTGCAAGCTGTTTGACCTTTCTGTTGTGTGGCCGTGGCTCTGTTTCCTCTTATTCTTTTATGGCAATGGCTGACAAACAGGCCCCAGCCCGTACTTTACACCCCAGTGGGTTCAAGGCGTCCCTCTGCAGTAGCTACATCTTCTGTTTGACATGGTCTGGCTGCAGAAGTGACTTTCCTTTGTTTGCTGACAGTGATGGGGACAAATTTGCTGCCTTGCCGGCTATGGGAGGTAGGGGATTGTGCAGCCTTGCCATCTATGGGAGGTAAGGGGATTGTGCTCTGGAATTTGGAGGGATTTGAATCAATTCTTTGTAGGTTTCCAACTTGTGTGTTTTGTGTTGACTGGTCACGGTTTCCTTTCCCCATCCCACTGAGGCTAACTTATTAGTCCCTTCCATTTACGGCTTCCTTAATAGTTATTTTTCAACACTTTTTGCTGTTCCAATCAAAGGATTCTCTTGTCATCATATAGCTTAAAGTGATAGATTTAGTTATGTGCATGGCTACTCGGTTCCTAATCTGAGAACAACTAACTTGCACTTGGCACTGTCATTGTCCAGCGCTGGAAAGATTAGAAACGGGCACTTTAACTGGGTGTACTATCTTCCACAGTATGTTATAGTTTTAAGGGAAACCTTTTCTTACTGAGGTAAATGGTTAAATTTCATGACGTCTTAGTGACCCATAGGAACAAATGTGAAGATTTTATTTCTGTGAGGACTTTTGGCAATATATAACTTTAATTGTTTATCCTAATGAACATAAAATTGTTTTTCTGTTCCCATGAAAACCCCGTGTTCAAAAATGGTGAATTTTACCTTGGTTCCCGTTCAAGGCAGTGAAATAATTTTATTTTAAAAATATTGGAAATGTCTTCTGAAACGTTAAAACATAGATATTTTTATCCTTCTAATCTTTTCATTGCCAAATATGACATTATAGTTCGTGATTTTTTTCCCTATATTTGCCAGATTAAATGTTTGAAGTGCAAACTGTTACATTTTATTTTTAAATTATTAGAGGGAAGAGGGAAGTTTAAGTTAGAATGTGCAGTTTTCTCTTGTGCTGCATACTGTTTGCATCAACAGATAAAACCCTAGTGTGGCAGTGAAGCCCTGGGAAAAGCGCTAGTGTTGTGGCTTCTTGCTAAAAAATTTTTTCCTACAAATAGCGGGTGAGAAACTTTCTTTAAAAAAATCTTTTAGTGATTGTATTAAACTGCCTTCTTGTAGGGATGTTCAGACATCAAGGAATGGTTTTAAACTTTAACCCTGTTGATTACGCATCTTAGGGTTCAGAGGGCATGGACCTCACTGAATCAGCAGCCCGAGATTTCCTCAGAGGGGGATGAGCCCACAAGCCTTTCTGTTCATTCATGGGCATCCTCCAGGTAATGCTAACCTGGAGTGGATAATGAGCTAGTGAGTCCATGCCAGTGGAGTTGAGGTGTGAAGGGTTTTAAAATAACATCTGTGATGTTCTTCCAGACATATTCCTCAGTTCTTTAAAGATTGCTAAAGTGTTCTCAGCTGTTGAGTTGCAGAGGTCCAGTTTCTGGTCTATGGATAATGAGTGGGTGCTGGGCTATGCACATGTGTGTTTTGGGTTTCAAGAAGAGAAGTTAGGGGAAAAGAAAGAAAGAGTTGTAGGTCTGGCGGGAATTGAGAGGATGGATGATTTATGGATCGAGGAGGGGATAATCTTTCAATTACTCAAAAGTGTAGATTAGTGATTAATCCATAGATGAAAATCTGTCATTCTTTGAATTTTGGATTTCTTTTGCAGTTCAGCAGGTCTCCTCTCCTTGTGCATTCTCAGGATTTGTAAAGAAGTGTCTTCATTAGAACTGCTGTCATGGAGTAGCAGACTGGCTGGCTCACAGATCACAAACTACTTCTTCCTCACAGTTCTGGAGGTGGTTAGTCCAGGATCAGAGCCCAGAGAGGGCCACCTTCTGGGTTGCTGATCCTTTCCTCCAGTGTCTCATCAGAAAACCCAACTGGGATCTCTCTGCAAGCCAATAATTTCATTTGTGAGGGACCTACCCTCCTGAATTAATTTGGTACCAAACGTGTTTCTTAATACCATCATGTTCAGGGTTAGGGTTTAAACAGGAATTTTGGTGACACACAAACTGTTCTGGTTAGTTTTCTGTTGCTGTAATTAAAGCCCATGACCAAAACAATGTGGGGAGGCAAGGGTTTATCTCACCTTCTGCTCCCAGATAACAGTTCACCACTAAAGATAGTCAAGGCAGTGAGCCATCAGGAACAAAAGCAGGGACTAATGGGGGATGCCAGCAACTGGCTTGCTTTTTTTCTGGCTTCTGCTCAGTTAGCTTTCTTATCTAGCCTGTGTAGGAATGGTGCTGCCCAGAGTGGACTGGGCTCTCTAATATCAGTTAACAGTTAAGAAAATGCTTCACAGATAGGCACAGACCGGTGTGATAGAGATTGTCTCCAGTCGAGGTCTCCTCTTCCCAGGTGACTCTGTCAAGGTGACACAGACTAAGCAGTATACAAACATTTATTCTCTCAAACAAAGACCATGCCCATCCTAGACACAGTTCTGCTTTTGCATTCATGAGCTTCATAACTTTGGTCAAGTCCTTTATACTACATGTGCTTTGGTTCTTCTCTTTTATAAAGTAGGAGTTATAATGACTATTTTAGCATTTGTCAAATCATGTAAGTAAACATTCATTTAATAATAGCCATTTGAAGGAATATAGCATAGAATATAGCATAGTCTATAGACTACCTGAGCTTGGAGGGAAGGAATATGTGGATGTTTAAGCAAGTGCTCAATCACTGTGTTAGTAGCTATTGCCAGTGGTGTAAAACATCCTAAAGAGAGGAAGGGGTGGGGAAAAAAGCAATGAGTCAGTCATACTACTGTGTATGGGTCCCGGCTAGTAAGAACTTTGAAGGTAGGCATATACCTATGGCTATCCCTCTATGGTTTTGAAATACACTTAAATTAGAATTATGGTATCATTTCACGAGTTCTCAGATTTCCTAGAGTTTCCTTGATGCATCTAGGGATATTTTAGGGAGTAAAATAATTTTTGACACATGTTCGATAAAGAGTGTCCTGGCCAATACTTAGAACGAACTCATTACCCTGCCGTGGAACATGGAAGGCTCCTCTGTATCAAGATGAAGTCACCCACATTTGGAAGAGCTTCATTTACTTCTTAGATGGAGTTGGACAGAGTGTGGGTGATGTGACAAGGCTGGACGGCTGGTTAGAAGGAGCGAGCTGCTGGTTTTGAGACTCTCAGTCTGAAAGGTCCCGTGACCCTTAGTTGGATCAAAGCCTCAGATAGTTTAATTGGTTACATGAATTGTTTTGATTCCACAGCCATCTGACTCTTCAAGTCAGCCTTTCCTACTACTCCTTTTTGTGGCTTTCTGAAAATTAATTAAATGACCTCTAGAGGGAAGAAGTTAGTATTTATTGCTTAGAGCAATTTCACTTTTACTAAGAACAACTGGAAGTCAAAGGAGAAATGGTTAAAACATTGGCTTCTCCCCACCATGAGGTAATTTGGGATCGGTGTTTGACTTCAGTGACTCTGGTTGGTTGACTCCCCTTGGGCCTGAAGCTAAATTGGTGTGCCAGATTCCTGGGCAACTAGATGATCTTGCTCTCTGTGGCCAGTGGGCTGTTCTCACTCACTCTGCACAGTACTTTAGAGATTGTAGAGATTAAGAGGGAAATATCTTAAATTATATCTTACCCTGATGCTATGTGCAGAAGAAACATTCTATGTGAAGGGCTTGGTGATAGTGTTTACAGTAGACCTAAAGGATCTAGTCAGAGCTCAGGAAGAGAGGTCATTCCACAGTTGTCCAATAGTTAAAGGGTAACTAGGCTGTGCACGTCAGAACATTGATCAGTTTGTTTAGATTCTGGTACGTAAGTGCTAATGGTCTGTGGTGTGCCTTTTCTCTTTGAGAGGACACTGGCATTCAGTTGCCGTTCAGAGGATACACAGAAATCTATTAAAACTGAGTTCCTAGAACACAGTGTATCCTCAAGTTTTCAACATTCACATTGGATTGCTGCTGACAGCATTCGTAACATTTGTTACTCCATCTTCCCAATGCTCATGAAGAGCTTTGTGTACACTTCCAGGGAAGTTAATGTGATGCTACAATGAGAACATCCACATGGATCTTAAACACTGGCTGTGTTTTGTAGCTGCTCAGAGATGCTGTAGTGTCTCTTTTATTCCTGCCATGTGAAGCATCATGTTTCAGGGTATGACCTGTAGTTATCATGTGCAATTTCAGTTCCATTTATAGGCTCCAAATAAGGGAAAAGCAGCTTATAGTAATATGAGGATCACTGGTCTTACAATAATTAAATAGACTTGTTATACGGCATTAATCCCGTTTGGAACAGTTGGAATGACTTCTCAGTACTAACAAACACAGCATTAGGGCTCACACTTAATCTGCTTTTTGTATCCAACGTTCGTATAATATAAAACATGTGTATGGAGAAACATATTTCAGATTTAAGATGAGTTCATGGGAGGACAAAATGAAATCTCGTATTAGATTCGAGAAATATGAACACAGTTCCAAATACTGATAAAATCTGGAATTCATTTAGAATGGGAGTAGGTAGAAAAATATTTTTAGCAACTTGCAAGTTTTCTTCTTTGGTGAATACCCTGTTTGTATTCTTAGAATTGGATTTTGTGTGTGTGTGTGTGTGTGTGTGTGTGTGTGTGTGTGTGTGTGTGTGTGTGTGTGCTCAGATCCATGTCTTATAGATATATGAGACACATAAGCAATGTGAATAGAAATCTTTATGCAGCTATTAACACCTTGTAACTTGTGGTCATGGTATCTGTCATTGGTACAACCTTTGGCCAGCCCTAGAGAGCATGAAGCAGACTCGGTTTTAAAGTCTGGTCCGATCTGCTTCTGTAGTTCATGGGAATGGACGATGTTAGTGAAAGACTCATCTTTCATTCTTTGTTCAAAGAGCATCATTACGGTTTGGTTAAAAGGGCTCCTGAGTTAGGATTATGTTTATGTCTCCTGTGGTCCAAGCCCCATGAGGCCTGGTTTTCTCTTCAGTGTAGGCTTCTTTGCTCTCGTTGAGTGTTTCACACTGGGGATGTGAATTCATCTTTGGTGCCCCAGTTCCAGGAAACATATCTCAGGAAGGATGAAGTATTGGTCCATTGTAGGACAGATTGCCTCGCCTGTGCAGAGGAGTGTGGAAAGCCTGTGATTACTGAGTGAGTGGTGTGCAGCCATTTTATGTCACGTGCCTGGGACCAACTACCACATTGTCAGGGAAAACCACGGTGTAGCAACAGTATTAGATCATGCAAATGAGACTACTGAATAGTAATAGTTATGGGCAATATTTTGGAAAACACTGATTAGTGACAGTTTTATTACAGCAAATGTATGTATCAAGTCCCCAGATTTCATTGTAACGCACTGAAAACAGATGTCAAAGTGTCCCAAACAGAATTTCATGGTTAATCTACATATTGCATGGAAAGTAAAAACAAACCATTTAGAATTCTGTTATTTAATCCTTTTAGAAGGAACGAAAAAATATACAATTTAGATTTTTTCCCTTCTTTCTTTTATTTTCAGTTTTTGTTTTCTAGGGGCTGAGGATAAATTATTTCCCTGTTTGTTATCTTCTTAAGATGTATATGGGAGGAGATATGTGTGCACATGGATGTAATTTTACTTGGTGTACTTCAAACTGTAACTTTCTGAGCATAAGGTCTTTGTTCTATAGAAAGGAAAAATTAGGTGCTAAATTATTTAGTGACCTGGCAGTGGGATTACTTTCTTCTATTTCTTTGTTTACTGGCAGATTTCACTCTGGGCCACACAACATGCAGCTGAAGTGAAAGAGAAAGGAGTTCATGATTCTACTTCTGCCCTGTCTCTGGGGGACTTTGTCTCTCAGTGACTCAGTTTCTAGAGGACTTCCTCAAGACCTCTTAGCTCTGGCGTCTTAGGAATTTGGCCTCTGGTTTAGCTTGGCCCAGGGGCAGGGCAGTCTCCACCATGATAACCAGCTCTTAAGAGTTGATACCCTTGCTAAGTTGGAGTTTTAATATGTTTTATTTATTATTGAGTATTAGGTAACATTTCCATGTGGTTCAGTTCAAAGTCCAATAGTCAGATGAGTCTGTCAGTCTCGGGTCAGTCAATACTTCAAAATTTAAAAATGGTTACTCCTAAAGAAAGTAGTCTTTATTTGATAGGATTTTAGTGCAGAGGGGCAGGGTTGGGGGGGGGTGGTCTCCGGAGATTACAGTTCGAAATATTGTGCCTAAGAGACCCAAGCCACTTTGGTTGTTTATGTTAAAGTGACTGCTACAGAGTCAGAATAAGCATATCTAATAAGAAGTGTGAGTTTATGAAAACACCAGCCACGTTTTTTTTTTTTTTTTTAAAGAAACATAGACAAAAGTCCCAAAACATCTCATATTCTTCTTCACTGTCTTGAAATAAATTGACTCAAGGATCTTCTGTTTTCCTTCCATCTCTTTGTAGAAATGCTGTAAGGAAGTCAGTCAAAGGCCATGTTTTTCAGGAGAAGCTGGCTTTCCCTTCTCAGTGGTTGGAAAACACCCACTTAAAGTTACAGACAACTAGCCAGTATCATGGATATACTAATAGGCAGGAAACGGAAAAGAATCTACTAAAAACGCATTGTTAAGCTTCCAGCAAGAAATGGTTGGATGCATTTGAATAAATGTTTAAAGTCGGTTTAAGAAAAAAATTAAGTTGAAAGTTTCATATTTTTGAAAAAATAGGAGCTGTCTTGAGGAGCTGGTTTTCAGGTTGCTTCTGATCCCTGCACCTTTGAGATTCGTTTGATAATTACTATCTCCATTTCCCTCTGCACCATGTACATATTTTTATCTTAGTTACAGTTTTTTTTTTTTTTAAAGTTTAAAACAAACACCATATGACTGCTCTTATCTAAGAGATGCTTCTAAGGCCTCCGTCTCAGTTCAGTTTTTAGAAAACAAAACACTTAGGTTCAATGTCAAAGCACCCCTCAAATGATATTTTAAGTTAAGAGTCTTTTTCAGTATGGGAAGGATTGATGGGGAGTTCACGTTTCACACATGTCCTGTCCCGGGGAGCAGGGTGAACTCCGGATTGAAGAGGAGGCAGGCAAGGTTACATACACATTGTTTCAAAAAGCTCATTTCTAGTTGGATGGTTTGGGAAACAAGTTTTAAGGTATGTTTCTTAGGCACAGTTGTAGATGGAAAAACAAATGAATAAAAATGGATAAAAGTGAGGGCTGGAGAGATGGCTCAGTGGTTAAGAGCACTGACTGCTCTTCCAGAGGTCCTGCGTTCAAATCCCAGCAACCACATGGTGGCTCACAACCATCTGTAATGGTATCTGATGCCCCCTTCTGGTGTGTCTGAAGACAGCTACAGTGGACTTATATATAATAAATAAATAAATTTAAAAAACTGGATACAAGTGGAAGACCAAGCCATGACAATGGTGTGGGAGTGTCCCAGGACTCCATGGCATTTATTTAATGAGAAAATGCAGGTAAATTTAAACTGTATGTAGACTAACAGGGGAATTAGATGTGGTCACTGAGGTAGTACAAGGGAAAACCATCAAACTGGGTGAATTGTGTATTGGGGTTGGCTTTCTTATTTTATTATTTCTATTGATTGGTCAGTGTTTCAAATGTCACTCCTCCATATACATACTTGAGTTTTAAGAATGAACAAAATGAAACCATGTGTGTTCATGCCAGTCACCGAGTGTATCATGCCATAGGTCTGAATGACGGTTTTGATGTTCACCATGTGGTTGGGTAAATTAGTTTTATTTGCTAAGCTCTGGTTTCCTGAGCTCTGGAGTAGTATGCACGTCATCTTGGCAGCTGAGATCAAATCAGAAAATGCTTGTGAAGTGCTAGCATCGCACCTCACTGCAGGTGCTTGATGAAACATTTACCCATCAGCAGGGTGGAGCGCACTATCTTCAAACCCAGCACTCAGCAGGCAGAGACAGGTGGGTCTCTGCGAGTTCTAGCCAGCAAGGGTTACGTAGTGAAACTCTCTTCAAACAAACAAACAAACAAACAAACAAACAAACAACTCATTCCAAATCTAAAACCATTCTGGGCCTGCTCTGATCTTAACCAGCTCACACAGTGTTGGCACATAGTAGAGCTTCAGTATTTATTCTGTAGGAGAGTGCTTCCTCCCTTTCTCTGAGGAGCCTGGAGACGAAGTGTTCCCTTTGTGGAGGCATAATATTAATTTAAGGACAGTTAATAAAGTGAGGAGAAAAACAAACCCTCTGAAATTAGCAGTTTCTCAAATATTATAATTAAGGCGAGCATTGCTAGGTGGTTTGAAGACGTCATCCCTACTGTGGATGGCAGAGAACTACAGAGGGTTACTGTCCTCACACCAGCCTCTGCAGGTAACTTAAAAGCATAGCCTTCCCTAGGAGACAAAGATATGCTGGCTGCCAGTAAAATTTCTTATTAGAATCTAAGATACTTTGCTATTCGTTATTCGTAAGCCCTTTAACTTAGGTTTTAAGAAGGTCACTGACATAGAAGTAACTGGAAACGAAAGCGAACGTACCCACAGCTGTTACCTAACAGCAAGTACTTGGGGCAGTGCCATTTATTTACATCAGAAACCAGACTTTATGTGTTCATGGACTCGGATAATCATACGCACATGTATGATACGTCTGTATCTCATTATAATATGTATGCATTTCCTTTTTATCTTATTAGTTTTAATCATAGTTCCCCCAATCAGTTGAGAAGAAATATTTCAATATTATATGTAAGGTTATTCTCTGAAGAAGAGTTTTGACTGTTTTGTCTTTTTTAAAATATGTTAAAAATGATTTTTGCTAATTATATACCTTTAGGAGCCTGAAGTAATTGTGGTACTGGAACCTCTGCCTCAGTGTTGTTCACTTCGTAGCCATCTTGTAGTCTTCTTGCCTTGTTTGCACTTAATGGTTTCTAGCTTTCCTAAAGTGCGTGTTATGTGAGTATGCATATGTATACATTCTGCTGTTGGTTATGATTTTGTACACATAGAGTTAATGAGGTATGCGTTTATGGGATTATTAAGGTGCACCATTTTATATATAAAACTTTGGTGTAAATATACAAAGTAGTTGAGAGTGCACTCAAAGAAGAATATGGGTCTGTATCTGTTACAGTTTTAGGATTTTAAGGATTATGACTTTGCTCGAGTCATTTGCAAGTGGAAGAGAAAAGATCACGGCCACTTGTACTGTTGACGAACAGCAGAAAGCTAATGGCGCTGGAACAGGCGTAACTACCTGTCTCACCCTCTCCTAAATATAGTTAGTGGTGCTGAGCTGCTGGGAGGAGACCCAGTGGGACTGTACTGGAAAGGTCATGGAGGGGGTGAGTCTTTTCTCAGGGGCTCTGTGACAAAACAAAACAAAAGGGAAGGTTACTCAGAGTCTACGTGTGTGGATCGCACTTGCCAGTACTCTGCCCCTGCTTAGAGTACGTATACGTCGGACAGATTGGGTCTTTCATTAAAAAGAATTGTTAAAAGAGATTAATGTGATGTTTTAACTCAGAAGTTACAATGCACCGGAGTAAATATCTTTGATTAATTAATTTCACTTTTTTATTACCGTATAGTACCACTAAATTTTACTCTTGAAATGATTCTTAAATGCCTTGCCTCTTACAATTTAGCAAATTTTTTCAATGTTTTACATTCATTTTTTTATTCATCATGATATTTTAGTTGCTTATAATCCTGAGTGGAAAATGTCAATTTTATGTATCAATAATTTATTTAAATATATTTTTTTATGATCGACAACATAATTCTCTAAGCAATATAGGCAGATTATTTTGCAAACATGTTTCTAAAATTTACTCTTAAAGTTAGTTGAATTCAGTTTTTGGTCATCATTATAGTTTAAAAGTCAAGGTTGGATCTCCAGATGAGTAGAAAAAAATAAGAGTTTTCGTCTGGTGAGCTGTGTTTTGTTGTCAGACTGAAGCGTGGTATGATATAAATTCATACTTTGGTTGCTGAGGGCAGTAGTCTAGTGCAGTGCCATCCCCTAAACAAAATGAAGCACCTTTCTTTATTGAATTTTCCTAATGAAATTCACTTCCTACAAATGATTCTACTCCATAATAGAGTGTTTCTTCATAGGTCATTACCAAAAATAAAATAATAAAATAAAATAAAAGGATACAAGAAATCATGGCAGACCTGCGACTATAGCCTGCTTTCAGTTCATGTTCACAAAAGGTAAGACCTAAACTGAGCAGAGGCAGGCGGGGTGGTCTTTAATCCCAGCACTTGGAAGGCAGAGGCAGGCATCTCTCTGTGAGTTCAAGACCAGCCTGGTCATCGTAGTGAGTTCCAGGGCAGTAACAGCTACCTAAGGGACTCTATCTCAAAAACCAAAATGTGAAACCCCAGACTTCGTCGCCCTGTTGGTCTGTGTTTTGTAGAGGGCGCTGCTCATGGTTTTTAAACTAATGTTTATTCTGAGTGTTTGCATGCAGTATGTGACCTTGGATGTGCTTAGTGCCTGAGAAAGCCAGAAGAGGGCATTGGATGCCGAGGAGCTGGGGTACAGCATATCGTAAGGCTCTGTGTGAGGGATGGGAACTAGACCCAGGGCCTCTGCAGGAGCAGCAGGTGCTTCCCAGTCCCCAGATCCCCAGATGTCTTGTTTTTATATTTCTTATTCTTTGTGAGAATGGCTGTGTGTGTGTGTGTGTGTGTGTGTGTGTACATGCACATAAACACATAAATAGAGACACACATACATTTATGTATGTCATAGGTTTTGTTGATTGTGTAGTTGGATGTTGACTCACATACATGAAACAAGATTATGAGCAGCTAAAGAGAAAGCTCCTTTGCCATCCAACAGTTACTCACTGAGCAGCCCAGACTGTGTATCAGGCACTGTGTCAGGTGCTGGCATTACAGTGTAGAAGACATTTCTCTAATTTAACAGTAGTAAAAGAAGCTTTAAAAATTATCCACCTATTTTATTTTTTTTCTTAACTGAAAAGCATTGCAGTTAAGTTCATAGCAAGTGCTTTGAATATCATACCAGAGTAATGATATTGATTGTACAAATACAGTCTCAGGGGAGTTACACGACGGTTTATGACAATTCCCGAGGAAACGAGACTGGATTGTTCCGACTAGCAAGTGCGAGTGTCCTGATGACTAGACCTGTCCTTGTAGGGCACACGTAGAAACGAAGCACCTGCTTCTGGCTTGTGGCAGCAGAAAGCTCTTCTCGCCTGCAGTTGGCAGAGATAGGATTCTTTCTGTGCTGTGCCCATTGTGGGGGCATGGTGGGCTCTGGGTAATATTAGCACCCCAATGCAGAATGACACCAAGAAGTGCTGGGAGGCTGGGAGACTGGGAGGCTGGGAGGCTGGGAGGCTGGGAGGCTGGGAGGCTGGGAGGCTGGGAGGCTGGGAGAGCATCGATTAGGCTCCTAATGACAACTCCCTTAAATGGACGGGAGTCATAAGAATGAGTGTGGAGTTAGGGGCCATCCAGTCCTTTCTCCAGCTGGATAGCATCAGCTCAGTGGCGGGCCACAGAGGAGGAAGCGACCAGGGATCCACTGAGCTGGAATTTGCCAGAAGAAGCTATTGGGAACAAGTGTCAAAAGTTGAGAATCCTCACTATTGGGTAGAAAATCCCATTCTTACAGGTTCTTAGCAATTCATAGTCCTAGCAAGTGTTTTAAAGTCCTGGGGGTTCCGTTTCTTATGCAAAGTAGAGGTAATACTAACCCCAAAAGTTGTTGTTGGAGTTTTGAGGGCTTTAATGACCTTCTGTAATGACCTTCTGGCCCTAGCACCTAACTGACATACAATAGCGTATGCGCTCAGCCTTTGCTATGTAGTGCACAGGTGTCCAGCAGTCACTTAGTGTGCATGGGACATGTACTAAACTTCATGAGTCACTCACTTAATTTTATTTTAAAACAAGACAGGACATTGCTATGCACATCAGGCTGTCCTCGAACTTGTAGTGATTTTCCTGTGTCAGCCTCCCAACTACTGGGATTAGAGGCATGAGCCACCAACCCAAGCTTCATTTGATGCTCAAAAACTACATAAGGTAGCTACTTTTCTGGCCTTCCATAAATGACAGTTCCGTAGTTGATCTAGTTAAAAAGGGGCTGGACTTGAACCCATATCAGTTGTCTCCAGAGCTCTGTTTTACCCACCCTCCTAGGAAACGAGGACTGCTCTGACCACATAGGGTTCAGAGGACAAGTACAGATGATTGTGTATTAAGCAACACACTCGATGTAAAAAGCCACAAACTCACTCAACTTCTTCACGTATCTCAGAAAAGATCGACGTGCTCATTTGTTTGATGTTTGACTTGTAAATGATTCAGGCTGTATTTATTAATTCTGATACACAGTACTGCGATCTCCCATCTGATATACAGCTCTGCAGTTTCCTTCGTCATCTGTCATTTTTTTTTCTGTGTTGTGCTTCTTGTGTGAGATCCTGGATGTGTGTGCGTTCATTATCTAAGACACCGAGGATACATTAGGAAAAATAAAACGTCCTTAAAGGTAGGATTAAGCCGGTCAGGAGCGGTACACAGTGAGGCAGAGCCTGAAGCATGGGCTCCCAGTGTCTGTGCTTTAGGATAAGGCCCTCAGTGGCTGTCCAATGAAGCAGTTCAGTGTTTCCATCTCCTTTTAGAACACCCCTTGTGCTGTTCTTACATGTTGGAAAGGTTGTGTTATTTTGCTGTAATACTATGTAGTATTGTGTACTCTTTTTCTACAAGACTTTCCTGAAGGAAAAAGAGACACATTTTCTACAAAATTTCCCTGTTGGATTTTTTTTTTTTTTCCTAAACACATCCAATGCCTCATTATAGTTCTTGGTATGTTCTGGGTACTTGGTTTATAGAAGATTTAGTTAAGAACTTTATGAGGTTTGTGTATACCCTAAGAATTTATTTCTAAATGTTTTATATTCTCTCTCTCTCTCTCTCTCTCTCTCTCTCTCTCTCTCTCTCTCTCTCTCTTTTGGTTCAAAGAACTGTTTTCTTCTTCAATGAGGTGGCATATCTTAGAGAGAAAGCTAACATGATAGAAGACTCCAGAAAAGACTCTAGAAAGGACCCTACCTCAAAAAGCTGGGGCTATCTTCTGAGTTTTTTATTATGGAAGTAAGATCAATAATGACAAAACAGCTCCAGTATGTTGAAAATATCCCATGTGCCTTGAATTAATTAATGTAATCCTTACAGTTCCTCAAAGGCCCAAGGATTACTGTCATAACAGAGAGAAATTGAGGTTGGCCACTCAGTACATGTCTGGTCACACAGCTAGTGAGGGAGACAAGATTTGAATCCATGTCTGGCCCATCCCACCTCATTTCAGTATCCCTGTACTGTTTCATTTAGAAGGTGTTCTTCACTAGGGTGACATTCAACGATAAAGCTAATGCTTAGCATGTACGAGGCCCTGGGTTTGAGACCCACCATCAAACAGATGATGAGGAGGAGGAGGAGGAGGAAGAGGGGGAAGAGGAAGAGGAGGATATTGATGATAGGTTGGTTCTTCAATCCTCCCCAACACAGCATCCTGTTCCCCCCACCCCCATCACCAAGTTCCATTTTATAACTGTATGTCTGTGAAGCAGTTAAATGATGGTCACCAAACCTCAGGGTGGCTGTGCCTTCAGGGAGAGAGTATTGTATGATTTTCCTTCACTGCCCACAGTAAACCTTTCTTCCAGCTTCTTGCTTGTTTTATGTTTGTCTCCACAAACTGTGGCCTTCTTCCTTGGTCCACAGCAAAACCAAAGCCTTCTCTTGGTGTTTGAATGTGTTAGTTTTATGTATTTGCAAACACGAGTGTAGGTTTCTCTGTCTCCCTATTGAGAGGAATCTCAGAGACCCTTGTGAGACTCAGTGAGGGCTCAGGAGGGACATCGTTAGTGCTGTACTCAGCCTGAATGAGGCGGTCATTGTCCCAAAGGACAGTGCAGCCCTTAGCTGGGAGCATGCAGTCAGGATGCTCTATTCTGAGCTGGTTACACAGAAGCTCTTCTGTCCAGACTGAAATGTGGCTGTTAAAACAGGGGAACTTTGATCCGGAAAATGAAGTAGGTACAGACTCGAGTGCACTGTTGTGTTGGGTCACAGGTTAGAATTTGCAAAGATTTTTTTCCTGATTTTATTTAAGTTCTTTAAATCTATTTAGGGAGTTATATTACTATAAATACACAAGCCATCTTGTCAAAACAAAAACAAAAAACAACCCCCCCAAAAAACACTTAAAGGAGCTAGCGAATGCAATGTATTCCCTGAGATTCCCCAGTCAGAAATGACATGGAAACCTAGCTGTGCCATTTAGATAAAGTGAGGTAAACTCTAATGTGGGACTTGGTGTTTATATAGTTATTACCTTAATCCTTCAGCCATGTAGGAGTTCTCTTGCCAGACTTGCTGTGAGGTGACCGTACTGTATCAACAGCTACAACCCCTCATGGCACCATGTGTCCTAGGAGACCCTGTGAGAGCACTTCTCCCATAACCTTCTGTAGAAGGTTCTTTAGGTAGAAGCTATCTCTGTTACCATTAGCCTCTTGGCAGACAGTACTTTACCCACCCACAGACTCTGTCTTCATCGGGTTTATTCAGGAGTGAGTGAGGAAGAGGGCTGGGAACCCAGGCATTCAGGCCATGTGTCCAAACAGCTCACCTGGCTGTCTGAGGTTTGGGACAAGTCCATGTGCTTTCAGGAAGCTGTTTGTTGATCTGTAAAAGGGTCAAATACTTCTGTCTTCCTTGTCAAGATAGAAAGCCAGGTGGCTGGGGATGTATCATAGTAAGAGTGCTTGCTTAACTTGCACAAGACCCTGGGTTCTATTCTCAGTAAGGGCGTAAGCAGGATTATTTACTCGGGTCTATAATCCCACACGTGGGGGGTGGAGACCAGAGGATCAGAAGTTCAAGTTCAACTTCTGCTATGTAACAAAACTAGGCCAGCCTGGGATACATGAGACCATGTCTTTAAAAACACCTCTGTGTATGCTTTTAAGAACGCTACACACACACACAGGCTTGTCTTGGTGGCAATGTACATCCTTAAGGTCATGCTAACACAGTTCTGTGAATAATCATGTTGAAAAGTTACATTGTTTCTAGCGTGTTGCTACATATGTATTTTGTGAAAATCACATGTCCTGTTGGTGATTATAGGAATCCTATAGGACTTTAGAGAGAAAGTCATTGAATTTGATGCCATACTTTATGCCTCAAAGAATATTTATTGGCTTCCTAATTGCCTTTGCTCCCACCATTATGAAAGGAAGTGGATGTAACACTTCTGTGTATGATTACTATGAAGGTATATAATCAAGTGAATATTGAAAAATTTTATCAGTGTAAATATGGGTTAAACATCTGTAACTTAATAGTACAACTTGAAATGGCACAACCCCATGCAGCAACAAGTTTTTGTACCGAAACCAATTTTCTCATTTTCCTCTGTGTAAATCTATCTACAAAATCAAATATTTAAGAATGAAGAGTTGCCACAAAGTTTTTTTTTCAAAGATTTACATTTGTTTTTAAAAAAGGCATATTGATTTTCTTTTATAAAAAAAAGAACAGATATTTGGCCCATCTGGTGTATATTTTACATCCCTTTAGGTGTTTGCAAGTACGTGATATAGTAGCCCTTCCGTTCTGTAACCTCATTTCCCTAAAGAAGACAGGTGTGCGTGCACGCGTGTGCATCTGCACTTGGGAAAACGAAGCTCAGGGATTCCAGCAAAGTCGTCAAGGTCAGAAGTGACCTGACATGCCCTCCAGCACACTGTTTATAATTGCTGTGGTTAGTTCTCCGTCTCACTGTTTTTACCTATAATGTCAAAACACAATTATATGGAGTTGGTATGTTCACTAATAGCAGTTTATCTCTGCATGGTTTATAGACAGAGTCAGAAGCCAACGACTATAATTACATCCATGTTTCTAACTTAGCAGTGAGCTAGAAAAGTGTGGTTGAAGAACACAGTAGCTGTAACCCCGCCAGTAGGAATTACAGGGTAAACTCATTGCTCTGCATTCTTTTGGTTTTACAATAATTGTTACTTAAATTTTGTTTTCTGGATTTTACCACTGTCTGTTGTGTTTATATGACCACATAAAGAGTGGTTGAGTTCCGTGTCTCTGCGCTCTATTCTTCTTGCCTTCCTGCATGAATGAATGGCTATCCTCTCGCTTCCTTCTGACTCAGCAGACAGTCCATTACAGTTAATAGTCCTCAGAAGCAGCTTGATATTCATGCTCTATGGAACCCATAAGACTTCTACTATTTGCATTATATGTTTAATTGGATAATTATGGGAACCATGTTGAACTGTTAACAACTGTCAAGCCTTTGATTAATCTTTTCAGTGTTCATTGGCATGGTTCAAGTTAGCAACCACAATACAGATTGTGTGTGTGTGTGTGTGTGTGTGTGTGTGTGCACGTGCGTGTGCGAGATGCTGTTGTTACTGTTTTCATGATTATTCAAGAGAATAAAAATAAGATTATTTTTTAAAGAAAAAAATAGAAATTCCCATTTTGAATCATGTAACTTTTTGTGGCATAAAAAGTAACACAGTTAGTGGGTTGTCATGCTTGGTTTGCATATGAAATATTACTGTAGCTTAACGGTTCTAGGGGAACATGTAAGAAGGCTTTATTTTTAATGATTCCAGTGATATAAAATGTGAACAGAGCTTCATCCCTCCCCCCACCCCCGAAGAAGTTCAGTGTCAGGTGGGTCTTGACCTTTCTGGATTTTGTACACATCTTCTGCTTTCAGTTGAGAAGAGTGCTCTTTGTCTATAAGAGAAGTGTGTCCTGGGTTCCCTAAAGCCTGCCTGGGCTGCTGCCTGAACCCCCCTTTCCTAACATTGACCAGTGAGGGGTTAGACTTCTTTGTGTGCTGGTTGATGGAAGAAGACACCAGCTACTGATTTGCTTCCTCCTTTTAAGTCGTGTCATAAATTCAGTCTGTAGCACAGAATCCAGCCTTGTGGGAAACTGTTGTATCTAGCTCTAAAAGAAACTGTGTGAGTTCAGAGTAGAGGAACTTAAGAATTAAAGTGTATTAATGTGACCAGTTACATTTTTGCTGATAGTATTTCAATAAAGAGTTCAAGGAGGCAGTGAATATAGATGAAGTAAACCTATGAATGAGAGAGAGAGAGAGAAATGTGTGTGTGTGTGTGTGTGTGTGTGTGTGTGTGTGTGTGTGTGTGTAAGTATATATGTCACCATTTCTGTGAAAGCCAGTTTCGTTGCTACCAATATTGAACATGTGAGGACACCAATGTACAAATGATGATGCCCAAGTTCCCACACTAGCACGTGGTCAGAGCCAAGCTTTAGGCATGTACTTCGTAAGGCTGTTACATCCGGGCAGCTCCTGAGCTGGCTTGGAGGGACCAATCCAGGCTGGGCTAACTGCCTCAGCGGACTTTATGCTGGACAGGCTCCTCCTGGCCTCGATTCATTCTTCTTCAGAAAATAGCTTCTACCTGTCAGTTCCAGCGTGTATCACCCTGGAGTGCCATCTTGCACTTTGTTTGTAGTCTTGGAGGCTTGGAATGGGTGTGTCAGCTACTCCCAAAGCAATCCCTCTACTTGTGTTGAAAGCATACTTTGATGATTTAGTCAAATGTACAAAGGATGAGGGGGAAAGGAGTTGTTTTAGATTGAAAAACAACAACAACAAACCAAGCCCAGAAGCCATCTAAATACCATTCTCTCCTCTTGAGTTTGCTGTGCCATTGTGAGGCTGTTGGTTCCAGTTGGGAGCTTTGGGGATACTGGGCTTCCCAATGAGGTTCAGGATGACCTTGTCAGCCACCTCATAGTAGGGCAACAGACTGAGAGTGTGAAAGTGTGAAAGGTGTGTGTGGAAGGATCAAATTTAGACCAGTAGTAGTGCTTGCTGAGGACAGAAATACCCACCCTGGGAAGTTTAGTACATGGCAGTGAGAAACTAATTTCCTTCCTTCCTTCTTTTCTTCCTTCCTTCCTTCCTTCCTTCCTTCCTTCCTTCCCTCCTTCCTCTCTTCTTCCCCTCCCCTTCCCTTTTGGTTTGGTTTTTGTTTTTTGCTAAACCCTTTCTTTGAAGTCCTATTCTTCGAGCTGCCTTCTATACCAAGCAGTCTGATTAATCATTGCCCTGATTTGAGGCAAGATTCCATAAAATCTTGGTCTTAGTGTTAAGCAACTTGTTTATGTGAAGGGCAATAGGAGCATAATGTAGCTTCAAGAGTGTATCTATCAACTGAAAGTGGGACTGCTAGGTTTCAGGATGAGATGCTTCAAGAGTGACAGTGATAAGTAGACATAATTTTATTATCGAAGAGGTAAAGTTTGTGAAGTCTAGATTTCAATTCTTCCCATTATCTGCTTCTATCCCGTCCTATATAAAATGGTACAGATTTTCCTGCAGAAACATTTCTATGATATGATAAATGGGCTCTGTGGAATGGAAAAGTTCATGTTTTCTCCTCCCTCCCTCTCTCCTTACTTCTCTTTCCCCCTCCTTATTATCTCTCTCCTCTTCTGTGTGTATGCATACATGTATATAGTTATATATTTTTTTTACCCTCACACACAAAACTGAAAAATTACTGAGGCTAAAAATGTGCTTTATTCTTAACACTTGTTTAAAGCCCAGTTCTATTAATACATTGATCCATCCTGGATGTTTTCGCTCATCTTAAACGTTTTAGTGTAGGCCTTGTAACCCGAGTGTGCTTGTCGTTGATAAGCAGAGCAGGTTGCTGCTTCTAGAACAGGTGAGCTGCAGGTGAGATGGTAGCTTCACATCCTGACTAGAGCATGGCCTCTCACTTCTAGAGAGTCACAGTGGAAACAAAGTGCTAAATGCCTCCACTTAGCAGCTGGTGAAACTGAATGTTAATAATGTTTCTTACTAGTGTCTGATGTAGGCTCCAACTTGCCTTTTCTCATTCTTTGCTTACTAAGCCCCGAACCAAATGTTCTAGATTGCAACCCACCCACCCCCACCCTCAGAGACTCAGCTCTTTCTCCTGGGCCCTTGAGATGGCCCTAAGAACACACCCCGACATTCTTTTTGTAGAGCATTGCTTGTTGATTCATACGTACATTTCAGACCACTGGACTGCCCAGTTTTGAGGATTTAAAATTAGACTCTTATTAGATGTGTGCATCTCGTTAAAGTAGTGCTGTGACACAGGAATCTGTGTGAACTCATCTTTCTGTAACTTCACACAGGGGACTCAGTTAACAATGGACCACTGTCAGAGTCCTTTTTACCTCCTGGTTCCCCTGAACCTTTGTGTTGTGTACCAGGAATATTGTTTACCAACCACACAAGGAAATGTCAAACGGTACAACTCAATTGAATTTCTCTTGGCTGTCTCGGGGTGACCAAGAGAGGGACTGGCTATCGTGATCAATGTATTGATTCTGATTGTGGCAGAAGGGTCGATTTCAGTGTTGCTTTTCAATTTAGCAGCCAAATTCCTGGCACTGAGGAGCTGCCACACTGATCCAGGTAAGCAAGAGGAGAGTGTGGGGCCAGAGCTTCCTCTGTGGTCACTTTGTCACACGGAAGTGCACTTTTGTGCGTGACAATTTAAAAACAGAACTTTCAAGTGACTTTTCTTTTTTACCTCTTGAGGTAATTTTTAACCATTGTTTATAGTCAGAAAAGGGAGGGCACGCCGGATGCTCCAGTGCAGGGGAAGTCAGAGAAGCAGTGTTACAGCTTTAGAAGAGCAAAGCACAGAAGTTCAGGCTCCAGTTGAAGTGCACTTGACATCTGAACTCCTTGTCTAAAGCTGTGCTTTACGTCCATCTGCAGAGGGCATCTGAAATGCCTTTGGTTTCTAACCTATGGCAAGTGAACAAGAATGGATGACAAAGGGATATAAAGATAGAGCTCAAACAAGGTGTTGTTAATTCTTTCTTTCACCTATGATAACTAATGGAAAGCTGAAATTACTAAATTCAGAGGAGTCCGTTGTCGCTACTTGCCAAATTGTACATGCTTGTGCGTCTGTCTAATCCATATTGGAAAGCCACAAACAGAAGCACATAATTTGGCAAAACACCAAAAACATGCCTCAGCACACTTCTGGAGATTCTTCCAAATGACATAATGATTCAGAATGTGTGTGTGTGTGTGTGTGTGTGTGTGTGTGTGTGTGTGTGTGTGTGTGTGCATGCAGACAGGCTTAGAATAAATTCTGCTTGCAAACTATGTGTATTATACATGTCTGGGGTTGGAGGACTTCCCTCCAAAATTCTGAATTATAAAAGGCAAAAGAAAGCTGAATGGCAGCTTTTTAACACACACACACACACACACACACACACACACACACACACACACACACACACACACACACACACACTTTTCTTAAATAGCAGCTCAGAGGAAGTAAAACTTCATAACATCATGAAGAAAACACATAGACTGACATATTACTTTCTTCTAAAGTCCACAAAACCTTTTTCTTTTGCATAGTTATAGCCTTTTTCCTTTGTAGGTTTAAGGCTGCAACTAGTAGGCCATGCCTGTAATGTCAGCATAGGAGGAGACCGAGGCAGGAGGATCATCATGAGTTTGATGTTAGCTTGAGCTATCTGGTGAGACCCATCTCAACCATCAATAGCCCCCCTCTCCAGGTATCTTTTTGCCTGTTTAAAGTATGTTATTTAATATTTGTTTCCCACTTTACCATTAGGAAAGAGGACTGAGTCTGTAATTAAATACCTTACTCAATAGGGTCTGGAGATGAAGGTTGAGACTATCTCCTCTTGGGCCTGGAGAGGTAGTTAGTGGTTGACAGCACTGGCTGCTCTTACAGAGGACTGAGTTTAGTTCCCAGCATCCACATGGTGGCTCACAACCACCTGTGATTCCAGTTCCAGGGATCTGACTTCCTTTTCTGGGCCTCTGGGGGCATCAGACCTACACGTGGTACACAGATGTACAACCAGGGAAAGCATTATATACATAATACAATTAAAGAGTAGCGTCTCTTTCTGTTTGCGGTCTTGCTTTTCAGGACATTCTCGGATTCAGAGAAAATGCTTGGCTGCATTGCTGCTGCCTCATAATCAGATAGTGAGTATAGCTGCAATAGAACAGTTTTGCTGGATTAAAGAATAAGAGTTGCAGGGTCTGAGTCTATGCTATTAGCATCTTCCATAGCAGAGCATTCCAGGGGCTCCTAGGCTGAGCTGGCCACACGTTGAACAGACTCTTCATTTTTGGTGATGAATAAAATATTTTTGTTATTTTTTCCTGTTTTTTTTTTTGTTTATTTATTATTATTGTTGTTGTTATTATTTTGAGTTTTTGAGATAGCGTTTCTCCGTGTCACCCTGGCTGTCCTGGTCACTCTGTAGACCAGCCTGGCCTGAAACTCAGAGATCAATCTGCCTCTGCCTCCCAAGTGTTGTGATTAAAGGCATGCACCACCATCGCCTCCTCCCCTAGTTTTAAGAGAGACTGTGTGTGTGTGTGTGTGTGTGTGTGTGTGTGTGTGTGTGTGTGTGTGTGTGTACACGTACTGGCAAGGTTTTGAACATCGCCTGTTTTTAGGCTTTTGGTGTATGATGATTAGAGAAATGAAGTTTACTGAACTTACAAACGTAAAATAAAAACGGAGACAGGTAAGGCTAGGCGAGAAGTAATTGGTTGCCTGATTTATTTGCTCTTAACAGTACTTCAGAGATGCCTGGGAATGTGGCATTTCCCTCCTCTGCTACAGCAGAAGTTCAGTTCTTGGTCTGCAGTGGAGGATAGAGTCGCCCTGCCTCTCAGGTCAATACACCCAACTGAAGTTAAGCGACTGAGGACTTATGTGCATAGACATCATCCTTCAAGGCCATGCTGGTGAATGGGGTGGCTCCAGAGGTGCTAATGAGCCTTCCGATCCTGGCAGAATTTCCTAGCCATGAACCACATACTGGTTCCTCATTGTTTACTGGGACTCCAACAAAATACATCATTACTCTTTCTCTTATTACAGCTTCAAGATTGACAGTTGCCAAAACTCCAGAACCATTATGAATTCAGGTGTGTTCTCTTATTAGAGTAGGCGAATGTTGGCTGACGAAGAAGTTGACGTCAGATAAATGGAAAATGGTGACCTCTGGAGTACTTGGTTAAGTATGAGACACAGGCAGAGTTGCCTGCCTGTGGACTGAGGGGTCCTGCCTGAGGCCGAGGCCCCAGGAAATGGTTCTCCTTGGAAGGATCAACAACAGGGCCACGCCACCCAACCTGAGGCCACTGAACCAGATGACATTTCACTCATGGGCTTTTTATCAAAGGCCCTGTCAGACTTACTCTCCAGGAAGAGTTGATTTCCTCATGAGACAATGATCGGGAAAACAATGCTCTATTTATCTCTTACCTAAATAATGTTTTCAAAAAGTTCACCGCACTCATTTGGCTTGCTCATAAAATCAGTTCCTTGAGCTAGAGAGCGGCAGGCATGGCTTCCTCCTTGTGTGTTTGCAGGGTTATTCTTGTCCATCTAGATGCTGTCAGACCTGTGTAGTACCCACGTTTACAAACAGGCGAGGCTTCCCTCTCTAGTCTATGAATTCAGACTGAATTCCAGGGCCTCCTGGTGTGTATTTCCCAAGAGTAGCGTGAAGCTCTGTCTGCTGGGGATGTGCTGCTTTTTAAGTTCAAGCCTAAATTTTCAGCAGAGCCAGCAACAGCGTCTGATAATCCAGACCGAGCAAGTGAAGATCGCTCCTACCTTCCCTCCAAAACAAACAGTTCTTCCTGGAACTGCAACTGTTAGGAAAACAAAGCCACTCAGACCAGCAGAGGCTGGACTGAAGAGTGGGGGGCTAGGCTCCCAGAAGGCACCCCTTCTGACAGGAGAGGAGCTTGGTTGTTGACCTCTTAAGCCACTGAGAGATTCTGACCAAGACTGTTCTTCATATTACATGATGTCTTTGTGTGGGGGTGCGTGTGTGTACATGCATGTTCCCGTGGATGTTTATGCGTTGGTGTGCATATTCGTGCATGTGCGGTGTGTTATTCTAGAGAGAGAGAGAGAGAGAGAGAGAGAGAGAGAGAGAGAGAGAGAGAGAGAGAGATTGCATAGGAAGAACTATCAGTGAAAATATTTAATTTTTGAATAGAGAATATTTACATTCACCATTTCTTCCCTTCTATCCTTCGTGTAGATCAAGAGATATGCAGGAGCGTCCGACATTTGGACATACCAAGTTAGCCCTGTAGAATTGTGACCGTCCACATAAGATTCTTCCTAACATACTTTGCAGATGATGTTGCCCACTGACTGGGTCTCGCACCAGAGCTTTCTGGTCTCTGGGCCTCAGAGGAGAGAACAGAGGCTGCTTCCTAGAGCTTGGTCCTAGTGCACACCATTTTACTCTCCTGTGATGAACTGAGTCAGACACCAAATCCTGGCGCTCTGCCTCCAGGGAGGGGACGTTTTCCTTTGCAGCTTAGATTCAGGAAACATGAACATTTGTATTTTCAAGACCACATACCTCTGTGCAAGAAGTGGTAGAGATGGGTGCTGGGGCCGAGCGAGGATACCTGGGAACTGCTGCAGTCTCAGCCACCCTTTCCGGCATGCTCTTAGAATTTTCAGCCTGAGAGTAACATTGATATGTGCTTAGGGTTATTTGTACAAAATTCTTTCTTTCCCTTTCAGGATTGGACAGACCTCTTGTTCATTATACTTGATCAGCACAGCCATGTTCTGTGTGTGAATGTGTCTGAGGAAACACACAACAGTCTGTTGCCAGATAGTTCACTGGTGTTTCCTAGGGACACCTAGCATAGTAAAGGAATTTAATAACTGTGCAAGCCAGTCGTCAACTCAAAAGTCATTTTCAGATGGAGAATATTTTCAGTCATTAACTCTCCAAGGCTGCTAGCCACAGAGGACCTGGCCTTCCTGTCTTCAGAATTCAGGCCTCACTACGTGCATTCCTACAGGAAGAATGTTGATAAGGGGGGAAATTACAAGGTGTATGTTTGAGGAGAGTGCCCTGCCTTGCAGCACAGTTGGAAGTGGAACACGGTTTTCTCAGACAGGCTGAGGCCTCTGAACACTGCTGCTTCCTCACTGATCTCATCTCTGGCCAGGGCTGGCACCGCTGCTTTTCTTGATTTAGAACTGACACTCTCAATATAACCGTAATTCACTTTTCGTCCAGGCTGACTAAATCTTCCAGGTTGGCAAAGTGGAGTGTCAGGATTCCCACTGTCGTGTTTATTCTGGATTTATATCTAAGTTGTGGTTAAGTAACATATTTACATAAATCAACTCTCAGAGCCGGACTCTTAACACAAACGTCTTTTGCTGAGAGGAAAAAACTAATTGTTTTGAGATTTGCTTTTATTTTATATAGAAAGCTCAAAGGAGGTAGAAACGTTGTATGTTGTTGAGCGTTAAACTGAACTAGTCTGGATATTGCTTTTTATAACAGGTTTAATCAATCTCTCTCTCTCTCTCTCTCTCTCTCTCTCTCTCTCTCTCTCTCTCTTTCTCTCTCTCTCAGAAGAGCTGGTTGCTGCCGCAGCCTGTGGATTTTGGGGAGGTAAAGTGGAAAGGGCAGAGGCTAATGCTATTAGCACAGTGGCCACATGCTTTCCCAAACGGTTCCTGTTTTCTGCCACAAAGGAACCCAAACCAGCTGTCCCTGTTACAAAGATGATAGAAAAGGAGGCCGAGGCCTTCAGAGTAGAGGTGCGAACACTTTCAACAGGATTGCATTAAAATTAAAACTCCTGGTGATTCAGGCAAATATTTTGCATATGTGATTTCCTTTAAAATTGATAGCCAGGAAAAAATGTCCTCCAGTGGACATTTTTTTAGTGGTCATCTTTCTACTAATTAATTCATGTTTGGTTTAAGCCATCTTGTTAAAAATGACACATTGGCTTCTAGGTCATTGGCACGAAGCCATCCAAACTTGGGGGATAACCTCTCTAGGACTAATGTGCTCTACTTGTTAAGTTTCTTCAACCTGCGGAGGAGATGTTCAAAGCTATTGTAGGTTTGTTCAGAATTTACAGTGAAAGCCTGCCGATTCCTAGTAGGAGGTATGATCTGAACAGTATTGATCATGAACTGCATTGGGAGATCTCAGACTTTCAAATATTTTTTTTTATGGCCAATCATTGGTATTTGCTGTTCAGCAATACTATTTTTATTTACTCATGTCTAAGAAATGCAGGAGCTTCATGACACGTTTTTAGTTTTGTATTGAATGGCTCACTTACCACATGCATTAGCATCGCTGAGATGTACCTGAAATGTACATTTTAATGTAGCGTACCTAAAAGGAGACATCTTCTACCCTGGGTGACAGTAGAGAATGACCTTGGGTCACAGTGTATTTCCCTCTGCAGCTTGGCTCTGGAGAACGTTTTGATTTGTTTAACAAAATCCTTACTGAGATTTAAACTGTACCTCTGAGGCTCCCTGTCCCCTGATTTATCTCAGTTTGCTCCTTGCAACAACAGTGTGGCTGTGCGGCCAGGCCTGAGTCCCTTTTCATTGGCATCCTTTGAACGACACAAGATCCGTATTCCAGTCCCTGAGAGGTAGAAGTGTGTCTTGTCCAGCTGAATCTTTTGGTCTGATTTTTCCCCCCCTGGTCCTAATACATGTTTATTCCTACATGTGACAGATCTGCAGTCGTGTTTTCTTTCTGAGTTATAATGACTCAGATGTCGTAATTAATGTGATGAGCAGGTGGGGGTTATTAGCCCTGTGCTTCACTTGCTAATAGCCCCACAGTTTTTCTAAAGTACTCTTTCAACTAAGGAGGCATTTCTTCACATAGAATAAACAGTACAGCACAAAAGCCTCAGTTAGATAACTATCCGTGGGCTTGAAAGGCTGCCAAGCAGATGTTGTTATTGGAGCTGGCCCAGGCGAGATTGGGCCAGGCAGATGCTCATGGGGAGGGGAGTAGGGGGAGCAAAGGGGGAGGAGAAACAAGGGAGTGGAGGTTGCAGGAAGGAGGGGGGTGGTTCTCCAGGACCCCGACACTGTCCTTGCCAGGTTGAGACAGATGGGAGGTGTCTTTGTGTCCTATACGTCACCTCCATGGATGTGACCTTTTGCAATACCCAAATGAGGGTGGGATGGGTGAGGGGACCCTGTGCAAATGTCTCCATGGGAGCGTTCATCCCCCAGTCTGAGACTCCTGGTTTGCATTAGGGCGGCTGTGTGCAATTTCTGAAGGGCCTAGGGAGACTGCTTCATACCTATCCACGTATGTAATGGATGTGACATTTACCAGAACACACAGGTTTCTCCTTTATTGCTCTAAATTAGGTCGTGCAAACTTTAGACAAAATGCTGTTCTGTTTCCCATCACCTCTTTCTATAATTTTTCTTTGCACATTCCCCATTCTGTATTAAAATGTTACAAAGTAACCACTTACTTTTCAGAGTTAAAATGAATCTTGAGGTCTGTCAGATTTGTATGAGGTAAATGTGTGGATGATTTTTATCTAAGCTGATCTTGTTTTGGTTCTCTGCCGTGTGTGTGTGTGTGTGTGTGTGTGTGTGTGTGTGTGTGTGTGTGTGTGTGTGTGTGTGTTCTAAAGCTTTTTAAAACTCATCTCTCACTCCCCTTCACTAGATTAAATTCTGTAATCTCATTTTTCTTTGAGCTGATCTCAAGCCAATGGTCTGGGGATTTTATAGCCGAGGGATAATTTTTGATAATGGGCTATTAAAACACTTGCATGCCTACCCTGTCTTTCAAATTAGTGTGTGGAGATCGTCTTTCTGGGGGGGAAAGTCCTTCCCTTGGCAATAAGCAACTGATTATGCTGTAACTGGCGTAAGAGCTTCCTGGAAGGCTTGTACCAAGTGCACAGGTACATTTGAAATGACAAATAGCATGGTGGCTGGCAGGAGCTGCAGCGCTGCCTAGGGTTTCTCTTCTCCTCACTGGAGGTAAAGTCTTGTTTTCTCTTAGTGTCTCGGCAACAGCCCATCAAACAGTTTACTTAGTGATAAAGTGCAGTGTCTTGAGACAGTGGCGTGAGGTTGTGTGTGTGGTTTTTTTTTTTGCTGTTGTTTATGGTGTACGTATGAATGGGTTAAAATGAATAAATCACAGGCTAGGGGCCAGGCGACACCTGAATAAATAATGAGCATTGCCCATCAAAATCCGTAATGTAAAATTAATCAGAGATGTGTAGCTTGTCACTTAACTTTTGTTTAATCACTTAAGCTTCCTTTTCCTTCTCTAGGTTGTTTTTGTTGTTGTTATGTTTTGTTTTGAATTAAAGGGAAACTCTCAGGTCCCGAGAAAGTAGACTTACCTGTCAGTATTGGGTTTGAGTATGACTAGGGTTTTGCTAGCATAAGAGTAAGGGTAATATCCCGAAGTTAAAGAATGCATTTGGTTCTGTGTATTTTTTTCAACATTAAATTTATATGTTTGATTTTTTTTTTCTTTTAAGGGGAAATACACCATGGTGTCTATGTGGAGGTCAGAGGTCAACTTGTGCTTGGCTCTCTCCTTCTGGCACATGGGTCCCAGGAATCAAACTCAGACACCTTCACGCATGGCGGCAGGGCCCCTTTACCCTGAGATATAACTCACTGGCCCTGGTTCTGTGCCTTAGTATTTTCTTTCTTTCTACAAAGGTTGTATTTACAGGCACATTTACAGTAGCTTGATGACACTGATCATGAAACTCATGTGGAAGAGTTGGCAGGAGAACTTTTCTTCTTAATCGTAAAGCTAGGTTTCAGACACGTCATAAGTCCTCAGCGCACTGTTACCGTGTGTGCAGATGGTAAGAACGTTCCCGTCTCCATACCATTCTCTTCAGTCTGTGCTTTCATTGCCCCATAGCCTGAAGATGTATCCGGAGAATGACCTCTTTATTATTGGTAGTACTTTAGGAAAAGCTGTTCTGATTTGGCAACTGACTCTTGCTGGGGAGCAATTCTGGAAGGAATAAGGGGACGGTACCAATGAGAGTTCAGATGGTTGGGTAGTGGTAGAAGATGTCTCCCGGTAGGAGACTTTGATGTGCTATGATATTTAATATGCTTCATAGTAGATGCAGCCTTCAGAAAATTCCCGTTTTTTATTGGCAAATGCTGATTAAAATTATTTTGAAATATACATGGAATCATATATATATATATGATCATGTGAGATGTGGGATCTGAGAGTGTACGTTCAGTCAGTAGGCAACACACGTTGAGACTTTTCATAGCAAACATCTCGCCACGTGAGTCATCATTTGAAAACACTGGATCACAGGATTTTTTTTTTTAAATAAGAACTATAATTAGCAATCACTAATATATCAAGGTACAGGCTATTAATTATCTGTATAGTATACAATTTTACTCTACCTTGGTCTTTATTTTCATGATTTATTTTTACTTTATGCTCATTGACATTTTACCTGCATGTGTGCCTGTATGAAGGTGTCAGATACCTTGGAACTGAAGTTACAGATAATTGTGACCAGCCATATCACTATTCCATGCTTGGAATTGAACTTGGGTTCTCAGGAAGAGCAATTGGTGCTCTTCATGGCTGAGCCATCTCTCCAGCCCTTTACCTTGGTCTTCAGCCTTAGTGCCTTTTTATAATTTACACACTCTTGGCTTTTTAATTCAACATTTGCTTAGTACACTCTGCCTCTCTAGGACTGCATTAAAGGTTGGAGAAGTATAAAGAACAATAAAGAGTTGGGTCCTGTTCTCAAATAGTTTATACTCTAATTTAGTAATAAAAACATGAGTATAAAACTAGCCATCTAACTCATACAGAACAGATGGTGAACGGATTTAAGTGGAGAGAAGCACTACGGGAGTGTAGAGGAAGCAGTTCAGTCGGGCACAAGAATCTAACAAAGGTTCTTAACTCAAGGAAAGGGCATGTAAGATGTGACAAACTTGTGAGACCCCGAGATCTTATAGGCTAAGGCTAGCATAAAGGTAAGTCACTAGGACCAGTGTCTCGCACGAGGGCATGGGTTCTGAGTGGTTATTGAGTTTGTTTTTAGAGGAAGGAGAGGAAAATGGTCCAAGGCCATGCTGAAAGATTGGGGTTGCTGAGGGCTTCAACCTCCATCGAGTGGTTTCTAGAAGGTGACTTACATATCCTCTAGCGGACAAAGCTGAGAACAAATCCAGGATAGAATGAAAAAGGAGATATTGGCGTCAATAAGGTTTTAAACCAGGTTCTTTCATTTTCATACAAATTCTGTCATAGCTTTGCCTTCTTTTTTTATAGTATAGTATAGTAGAGTATGCGTGTTTATTCATTCCTTCGTTAAGGACATTTTAATCGAGTACCTATTACATGCTAGTGATATTTCCAAATGTGTTCTACTCAGTACTGTACCTTGTCTGCTCTAGGAGCTCTTAGCTCTCTACTGGGACAGGAAAATGAACCAAATCAACCACTTCATAAATGAACTATTTTAATTTGGTGCCTATAGCAAGTAAACAGCGATGTGGGTTAAGTTGGAACTGAAGTTGGGGAAGTGTCGTGAGCCTGGGTCCCTGGCAAAGCCTTCTGGAGCAAGTGACATATAGAGATGTGAGCAGTAACCCAGCCTCATAATGCTTCTGGCAGTTGGCGCACAGTATGACGATTGCTTTCCCTGATGGTCCCTGTAAAGCATTTGCACTTAAGAGGACCATGCAGGGAAGGCTCCCCCTTTCTTACCTATCAGAAAGCTATGCAGGAGAAGCCCTTCCCATGCCCCCCTGTAGGCTGCCCTTGATGAGCTGTTCTGTTCCTGTGGGCAGGCTTCACTGTAGCGGGCATGTTTGAGAGACGCACTGCTTAGATTCATACTAGAAGACCTTGTTTGTATTTGCAAAATCCCCTTCTTGCTATTGCGTTGCTTTAGTATCCCTTATTCAACTCACTGCAATCAATTTCTCCGAAGCAGAGCTTCCAGGAAACAGATTTGCTGTTTCTGATAAGTTAGCATGCTTCTCTTCCACCATTGATTCCCATAATGAGAACTGTGTAATCAATGTTGTTTTCCTCCTTTGCCTGTGTGCTAGGAAGCTCGGGGCTGAAAATTTATGCTCAGTCATCTGCTTTCTTCTTCTACCCCAAAGACAGAATCTTCTGTCTCTCTGACTTTATGACTTGTAGTTTTATATCACTTTACATTAGTGGATACTATGCAGACTTCGGTTAGATGCAACATCAAGTTGCTACTTTTTAGAATCTGTCGGTCAGCTCTGTGATTTAATGCTCAGGTCCGACTGAGAGCAGAAGTCCCAGTCATGCACAGATTCTGGTGATACTGATACTTAGGAAACGGGACTTGCTGATGAGCGGACGGGAGGTCAGAAGACAGAGAAAGTGGATGGACACTGATGCTGTCATCGATGAGGGAATGCCAGCTGTGAGGGAAAGATCATGACTGGTTTTAGGGAGATGATAGACCGCCCTACTGCAGTAGTCACCTAACAGAACAGAACAGAACAGAACAGAGGTCAAGGCAGACATTAAGACTGTGATTGCAGAGCTGGACGATACGGAAGACTTGGAGGTGGGCCTGTCAGGGGAGAGTGTGTGCCCACACCTGAGTGCATGGTTAGTGATGGTGGGAGATGTGTGCTCAGCGTGTCTGTGTCCCACTCCTGACCCACTAGACGATGATTCTGCTTCATCCTGCAGGCTCTGGCGGAGACATTTGTGCTTCAGTCAGCTATTTCTCCTGCTCTGGCTAGGTAGCTTGTTCTTCCTCCTTCAGGCCCTGGCAGAACTTTCTGTTCTCCATCACTGACTTCTCACAGAATGGTAAGAAAGCCCATTTCTAACTGAGCCTCCTTTTTGTACTGAGTGGGGACTCGTACAGAATGAAGCGTCTGTAGTATCTAGGTCAGTGTCAGCACTGAGCTCAGTTCATGGTTGTTCCATGAGTAAATAAACTACGATCCAAGCCATAAGCAAGAGAGTTCTGTACCAGAGGTGTCAAGGCAAGATGCATGTGTATCCTTATAAAAGGGATGTTTAACCACTCGAGTCCACAGTCTTCAACTTGAGCTTGGTGACTTAAATGTCAGAAAAGATTTCCTCACACCATGGTAGGACAGAAGTCTACAAGATGTCTACCTGTGGTCCTTTTTCTTGGGAGGTGGCATACTCTCCCCGTGTCTCCAAGGGGTGAGGGGTGGATGTGGCAAGCAAGTTCTTGGGTATCCCTTAGGAGAACATTAGCCCTGAGGTATTGGCTTCACTCTTGTGACCCATATCACCTCCAGAAAGGCCATGTTTCTGAATAAGAAAGCCTTTGTTCTACCTGCACTGGGGCTGGCTTCGACACGTCATTTTGAGGACACAAATGTTTATTGCACCGTAGAGATCTTCATACATCAGCTATGATCTATAGTCTACAGTGGGACCTACACCCTTGCCCTGACTCTCAGTGCACACAGGGCATTCTGTGGTGCAGTCGCACCTCACCCGAATCAACACCCTCTACTCTGAGGGCTCACTGAGTTATTTTCTCTAGAAACGTGCAGGGACGCTCATGTAGTCCACTCTGTCCACTCTTGAAACGTTATTGATCCTAACTGGATATGCTCAGGCTGCTGTTTGGAAAGGAATTTCCTAAGTAGAAGGATTCCAGGCACCGGAACGTGCACATTAGGGATGAGAATGGTGGAACCTGACTTTTACAACGTTGATGAGAACATTTTCTTGTTTGGCCTGTTGAGGTGTGGTTTGGACCTGGGCTCTTTAGTTGGGATTTGAAAAGTCCATCTTTCAGAATGTTTGAAATCGTTTTCTGTTCTGCATCTTAGAAGTATGACCTGTTGAAAATAAAAACAGGTTCAAGAAAAAGTGTGTAATTCATACAGGAGAGGGCAGAGCCCGACAGAGACCTTGAAGGATTAGTGTGAATGGGGTGTATTCTTTCCCCCATCTTCCTTTAGTCTCTTCCTGCCCAGAACACTGTCTATTGATGTATCCTTGTGAGTTAAAACCACAAATGACCCTAATGGAGAAATCGCCTTCCTTAGATCTAAGAAAGGCTGTTGGTTAGGCTGGCAAAATAAGCCAGGAATGTACAGGGCCACCTATCCTAGGAGCAGAGAAGAGAGGAAAACAACATTGGACTTCTTGAAACCTAACATACATCTATCTGATGCTAGTAAGAATATGGATCTGCTTTTTTGGGTTTTTTTGTTTGTTTGTTTGTTTTTTGGTTAATTTTAAGTGGCCATTTCTTTATTTCTAAAACGTTCAGTGGAAATTGGTTTCCCTAAGGCCGGAAGTCTGGGCTAGAGGCAAAAACCTTTGAAGTTTGTCTCCTTTCTTCCTTTGTACATCAGAATAAATCAAAACAAAACTCTAATCCCGTTATTGCGTTTGACAGCCGTGGAAGGTTTCTATACTGTGTCAGTAAAATCAGTTTTTCCCCACTTGAGCTGAGAGTTTTTCAGGCTGCTTTAAATTTTTCCTGCCTGTTTTAAGATGTACACACTGGCCAGTAGCAGGCGGTGCAGCAGGTCTGATGAGAGTTAAGTCACTGCCAAAACCCCAAGGGCAAACTCGTGGAAGACAGCACACACTGCAGAGGCTGCACACCATGGACACTGCACACTGCAGGAACACCACTGACAAGGTGCATGGGGGACACCACACACGGATACTGCACACCGTGGATTCCCATCGCGCGCACCTCACACAGTGGATACCGTACCTCGCGGACATGCGCAGATGCTGCATACCGCGGCCTCACCTTATCCGGGGCTCAGTTTTCCTTTTGTTCATGAACTCTTCAGTTATGAACATGACCTTTTGTGTTCACGGTTGTCTTCCGTAACGGGGCTTTTACAGTTGCTCTGGTGGATGTCTCCATCAGAAGCCTGAATAGTCCCGGTAGCAAACCTGTGTCCTGCCTGTGGGCACCCACCCCCCCCTCCCTCCCCCTCACGGGGGCAGTCCCAGAGTTTAGCTCCATGTTGCTGATGGTTTTGAGGCCTTTAGGAGTAATTCTCTATTCCCCCCTCAGAGTTTTGCATCCGTTTATGTTAGAATAGTTTTTAGCACAACCTTTTTCATAGACAAATACATAGCGGGTAACTGGCTCTGTAAAATAAGGGTGCATTTCATTTTGTTAGACGAATGGAAGGGAATGCTGGAAGTGGAAAAGTCTGGAGGAATTCTCTGCTTCCTCCACCATTTCTCCATGGACAGCCAGATTCAGAGCTTCGTGAGACAGAAATCTTTCCTGCCATTCAGGTGGCTTGGAGAAAGCCACACTGCAGTCAGGCATCAGAACAACACCCTGTTCAACATAGTTTGTCTTAGAGGCTGTACAAATAACAAAACCGTGTTTCGGGCTATGACGAAGTCCACAGCAGCCTTCTCACTGCTAGCCCTTTCCTTGTGGGGGAAGCGAGCCAGATGTTTAAACAATATGGCAGGATATGTGAAGGCCACAGGACTTGGAGACCTTGGGAAAGAAATCATGTCTGCACCCCTAGTGTTTCACAGTTTCGGACCCCTGACCTAGAAACAGTTTAAACAGATGTTTAGTTCCAGGGATTTATGTCATTGGTGAATTCTTTTCTTTTCTTTTTTATTTTATTTTTGTCTTTGGAAATGGCAGCCTGGAAAACGATACCTTTCTTTTTTTTCTTTTCTTTCACTGGAAAACGAACCTTTAATATTTCGAAGCTTCTAGTTTCCTGCTGAACCTCTCTTGGTGCTGCAGGAACGAAACAGTGGAAAGGCCTCCCCTCTCCTCATTACTCCTGAGGCATATGGTGCCCAGCACCCCTGTCTCTCCTCCCAGGTGGTTAAACTCAGACTGGCAACATTTACAGAGTTTCCTAAAGAAGACCCCACAACCCCCCAGAGCCAGCAGACGCTCCGCAGAAGCTCTTCCTCTTCATGCCCGCAGGCCAGTCCTGTTTCCTCCCTTCCTGTTACGCTTCTTCCTCTTGGTAATGCCCTCCAACCGGAGCCGTGGTGTGAGGAGTCCAGTCCACAGTGTGGATCATCTCAGCAAAGCGGCCCTTGCGGAAGTGTGCGTTTCATATCTGAGATAGTTTTGTGTGCGCTCGCCCTGCTTTGACTTGCACGAGGAGAAAGCAAGCAGCAGTTTTTTACTGGAGGCAAAACAGCCACCTGTGAAAACTAATTGCGTAGGTAGGGGTTTGATGGTATCTCTGGGGAGGAATCCAGCAGGAAGAAAGTAAATGTTCTCAATCTACGAGGAAATCACCTGTATGCCAAACTGACCCTCTCCATCAAAGCCGGGATTGAAATAGCCCATCAAGTATGTGGCTCATACTTAGGTGGCGAGATGGGGTGGGGAGCCAGGCGCTGGAGCCGTAGAGGAGGCAGGTGCAGTCTATTTTCCTGAACAGCCTGATTGGTTTAAAAAAATAAAAGTCAATACGGTAGACTCTCCAGTGCCTCGTTAGGGGCTGCGTATGATATACATGGTGAATTGTTTGAAGCCATAGTGTGAGATGGTACCATTTTGAGTTCCTTGTTTCTTTCCCCTCAACCCCCTCCCTGAAAATGTCTTTTTCCTTCTCTAGAGCTGCCCGTCTTGGGTCCCCATATTTATTCCTTGATCCTATCATTCTCCTATTCCAATTGTTTGCAACAAAAAGGACAGAGCTAGCTTCAGTGCTGAGGCAGGCACATAGTGCCACCATCTGTGGAACCCCGAGTCAGGATGATTGTCACATAGTTAGGAAGCAGATCCATCAGTGGCAGGCTGCATGCCACCCCATCCTGCCGCCATGCCGCCCCGTCCTGCCGCCAGTGTAGTAGACCAGTCTGGCTGTTCGCTTGGCAGGATCTGATCTGTCTTGAAAGGTTCTACATTTTGTTGTCCTAAGTGTGTGATGGCTGAGGTCTTGGCATGAGGCGTGCTGGACAAACATGTCAGCATGTTTTCTTCCTTCAGCCACAGAGGGCCGATAGCTCAGATCTGATCCGGACTCTATGGGAAACCAACACTAGAAAGGACAGATAATTTCGCATTATATAGAGCACTACAAAGCTTAGAGAGATTTTTAGGGAGAGTTAGGTGACCTTTAGAGGAGCCCAATTTAAAAAAAAAATCTGTAGAAAGAGACAAAGAAGTTTCCCAAAAGCTATGTAAATTAAATAAAGACGTGAATTAAAATGACATTTACATGATTTTTTTAAAAAAAAGTCACTTTGCTTGGAATGCTTTGGGCATACTTTTTACTGTTCTTGGTGATAGTATGGTAAGGGCTCACAAAGTGGGGTCTCAGTGCATTTGTACGGATGCTGAGCTGTCCCGGGAACTGAGGATAAGGGAACCAGAGGACTTCCAGAGTCCCTGCGATCCTCACTGACTGGAAAAGCTGAGTCTCTGAAGTCCAGGGGACACCTTCCCTCAGTGCCCCGGCTCGTCCCTGCCCATTCTTCCATGCTCGTGTCTTATTGGTTCTTGCCAGAGCCAGCAGTCCTCTCCTGCATCTGTTACCTAGGAAGCCGCCTCCTTCCGGCACCACCAGAGCCTCTTTTGCAGAAGCCAGTCCCGTCGTAATGAAATTCATATGCAGGCCGTATTGGAAAGCCACTTTTGAACACAGCCCCAGCCAACCAGAGCATCTGATTCTTTCCAATGCCTTTTTTTGAGAGAAGGTCCCTCCATCTCTTCTGAGCCCATCGGATCCTCACTTATAAGGAAAATTTTAATCCACAGAACACCTAGTCACTGCCAAGTATACTTTTACTATGCCTAGGAATTCAGACATAGTATATATAATGATTGATATATAATAGGAATTCAGACATAGTATATATAATGATTGATATATAATAGGAATTCAGACATAGTATATATAATGATTGATATATAATAGGAATTCAGACATAGTATATATAATGATTGATATATAATAGGAATTCAGACATAGTATATATAATGATATATAATAGGAATTCAGACATAGTATATATAATGATATATAATAGGAATTCAGACATAGTATATATAATGATATATAATAGGAATTCAGACATAGTATATATAATGATATATAATAGATCTGGGCATTCATCAAAGTGAGCATCATGCATTTCTAAATTGACAGGTAGCTTTTTAGAATGCATTGTCCTTCTAAAGCATTAGTACCTGTCTTAAAAACTATCACTTGTTTAGTCCTTTTCAGAGAGAGAGAGAGAGAGAGAGAGAGAGAGAGAGAGAGAGAGAGAACACGCTTAACATGCATGCATGTGTCTGTAAATGTGGAGGCTGTAAAACTGGAGTAGACTGAGACTGGCTGGCTCCTGAACTCTAAGAGGCGCCTGTCTTTGGATCCACCCCTCAACTGCCTGTACATACACGGTTCTGGGGATCAGAGCTCAAGGAGCCATGTATATGAAAATGCTTTGTTGACTGATACAGCTCTTCAGCCTTCCCTCCTCATTTTTTAAGAAACAAAGAGTAAATGTGAAGTGAAATAAAACATGGAGGATGTCACTGACTCTGGCCTTCCCTGTGGCTGTGAGTGGAGAGGGAACCAAATGCTCTCTGATCTGAGGTATCGCCAGGGTTCCTACGCCTACAAGAGTCTGCAGTCACGTGTGCTGAGTCAAAGCCATTGGAAAGTATGTGTTTTGATGGATAACCCCTTCTCCCTTACATGGTTCTCATCAGTTGCTCATAGACTGTAGGATGTGGAGTACGAAGATACTGACCTATTATGTAGACCTCCAAATGAAGGCGTTCCCGAAAGAAGAGTTAGTTAGTGACTAGAGCAGCATGTGTGTGTGTGTGTGTGTGTGTGTGTGTGTGTGTGTGTGTGCACTCATATACATGTGTGCATGTGTGTGGCAATGTGTGTGCTTACTTTATTTTTATAATGTTTTCACCTAACAAGCTTTCAAAGGGAAGGACATCCTCACTGGCTTGATACGTGAAGACAAAGTAGAGAACATGCCTCCTAGTTCACAAGTAAGGCCATCTAAAAGCAAACAGTTGAAATCTTGTGACCTTCCCCCCCAACCCCGACCCATGGTTTTCCCAGTTCACGTTGAACCTCCAGCATAATCCTGCTTGTATTTGTTTTGTTGTAAGATGTCCAGGAGAAGCTGCAAGGTACATCTTCAGTGCTTTGTCCAAGAAGTGTATGACCTCCTTTGTGCCCTTTGCTCAGTGACAGTGCAGAAGTGTTCTCCGATACTTAGACCTCACAGTCTTACCTACCTGCGACATTCCTTATCTGGAAGGACTGAGTTTTCATCCTAACCCCGAGAGCACTGCTCCTTTACACATAGGCAGCCAGTGGCAAACAGCCTGTTGGTTAGATCACAGGGAGAATACACTTCCGCTAGAGCAGTTATAAGATGGCAGTAGATCCCAATGGGCATTTGCATCATGGTACCCTCGCTCCCACTGAACTCACGTCTTAAATTAGTCATCTAAGAGTTCTCTTACGTTTACTGTGTCCATGAAAGAGCACTCAGGATGCTTGACAACAACAATAGCTACAGCCACTGGAAACATAAATGATGTGTGGGGGTGGGGAGAAAGTCTCCTCTGTTCAGACAGTTTAGCAAATTGCATTATTTAAGCAAAACCTAATTATGGGAGAGGCTGATATAATGGTCTAAGAAAACCTCATGGCTTTCTTAGAATGACATCTTTATCACTGTAATGAGGCACTCTGCCCATTTGCGTTCAATTCAAAGGACAAACTATATAGCAGGTTCCTTGTTTACCTTGTCCCTGGAATTAGCTGGAATTAGAGGATCCTGAGGTTTTTCTTATGCGTTCATTCTCCACCGTTGAACTAGGCACTAGGGATGCTGGTGCTTGCTGATGCTGGGAATTCAGTCTGATACCCAGCTTGTGTTCTGTCCCTCTGCAGCTGTGCAGCAGCTGGAGCAAGGCCCAGCTGTCCCATGTTCTAGAATGCCGCTCATTTTATATATGCATTTTATAACTTAATATTCACAGTAACTTTGTACCTGTCCCCATTTTAAAAGTGATGGGCCTGTGGCCCCATGTTAAAGACTTTCCAGGGGCCAAGCAATTTGCAGGTAGGACGAAAGCAACCTGAGGGTTCCAAAGCATTAGTCAGTGCTGCTTGGTGTATAAAGTGAAGGACTGTTGGTCATGGTTGTCCTTCCTCTAGGATCTTCTTCCACCTCAAGGCAGTTCGACTTCAATTGCACCCTGTTCCAGGGAGGGAGGAGTATAGTCTCCTCAGAAGTGCAGGAACAGCAAAGCCAATCGAAATAAAGCCATGGAAACTCAGTTCCTGAAAGACAGGGTTTGGGGGTGGAAGGCTTAAGGATATTGCTGCTGGCAGGTTTTATAGACTGCCCCTGGAAGTGGTACCTTGTTGGAGCTTTCCTGGCTCCTTCCTCCTCTCTCTGCTTGGTCTTGCCCCTTAGGCCCACTCTTAAGAACTTGTGGTGATTACATATCTGTAATTCTTATCATCATTCTGTAACTGCCCCAAACGCTAGTGTTGCTGGAACATCCTTACCATCTGATGCGTTCACTTTCCTTCTCATAGTTTATGGTTTGGAGGCAGGAATGTGAGTAATGTATTTCAGATTTTCTTTTTTCTGTGTGTCAGCTCTTCCCACAGATTTTTCTTCTGTCACTTTTGCATATGTTTTCTTTATTGAATACAACAATGAAAACGATTGTATACACTGAAGGTAACAAATTTTATGTTTTTAAAGGGAGGAGACATTTCCATCTAAATGTTCAGATGAGTGAGAAATGATTAATATTTTTTTTTCTCTTGACCACACTCTTTCCCCCTTGAAACTACATTTTGGGGTGGAATGGAAACCCATAATTGAAATTTTTAAGGGAAAAAATATAATTAAGAAGTACTTTGCTTCCAAATCCATCTGTGCTGGAGTTTCAATGAGTGCTTGGGTTGGTTTTATATGTGAATATTGCAAGGACATGCATGACCTTACAATGGGCAAAGGAATCGAGAATGAATTGTTTCAGGAAAATGTTTTTTGCACAAAGTATTTGATTTTTACCTTCATAGCAGCCTGCACAGGCAGGCACAGTTGTTAACTTCAGCTTACAGAAGACGCCTCCTAGTCACAGAAGTCAAGTCTACTGCACTAGGCCCTCGGAATCTAGAATGTAAGTATTTTTCTATAACACCTTAACATAACGAGGCAGGAGAAAATGAGTTGTTCCTGGAATCTGAGGATAGTTTCAGAGGCAGAGTTAACTGTTTTATAAGGGCTCTCTGAATGGACTTTGATCATTGTTCACGTATATAAGATCCCCTAGAACCAGGTAGGGGTTCCTCCACACATGAACCAGACCGTTCACAAGAAATTTATAACAACTGCTCGAAAGCCTAAATTTTTCCATATCCCAACTGTCCTAGTGACAAAAGTTAACCTTGATTTTGGTTATCTTTTAAAAGGCTATTTAAGGGGGTTAAGCTGTCACCACGAAGTGAGCAGTTTGTATAAATTGAACCATGCGTATGTGTAAATATTAGTGACCTCACAGCTGATGCCAAGCAGTCCGTGCCTAGCCATCAGTGCCCGGGACCTTTATTTTATGCGTAGTTAATATGGCCCTGATCACACTTCCTTTTTATGAGGACTGTCAAACAATAATGTCAAGTGCTCAATATGACTAGTATATGTTACAATAGAGAACTGAAGTCTGATGAAATTGGTCTTTCTTTAGTAAAGAAATACCATCCATTTGCAGGAGGCAAAATGTTCAGCAAAGTTCCCAACATTTCCTGTAGTTTCTCAAAAAAAAAGAGTATTTAAGTTTTGGCTCCTTAGGTTCTGCTAAGTTACCTTTAGTTTGAAATTTGGAAGCATTATTAATACTTTCTTTTATAAACTAATGCTTTGAGATCCATCACTTAAATATCTTGTCTAAAGTACACTAAAAGAGTAAAAAAAATTATTATTGTTATTGCTTGTCCCTCTAACTCCTGTTGGCTAGCATGAACACACACACACACACACACACACACACACACACACACACACACACACATGTATACACACAGATATGTACATACAGAATCCTAAGCATATTGTATTAAAAAAAACTTTGTTCAAAAGAAAGGCACAAGTTATTCTTCTTTGGTGAGACACTGCTAAGCACGCTGTAATAATATTATTTATCTCAGGATGCTGTATATTGCTGCAAATGCTAATATAGCAGATGAGACTTTGAACTGGTAGAGGGGCTTTTGAGTGCTTGTAGAGAAGCAGTGCACAGGAGAACTGTAAAATAAATTAGCCTCATCAATTTACGTCAAATCAGCAAAGGATCATGGAGTGCAAACCCTCCAAGAGGCATGCTGAATAAACTCAGTGAGTCATGCGAGGCCACATCAGCTTGGCCTTTAAGAAGAGGGCAAACATTAAGTTTTGAGGTACTGTGGAGGGCACTCACTATAGGGGCTTATACCTGGTTTTGAGGAGAAGAGGTATCTTAAACTGACCATGAGAGATGTGCCATTTATTTATTTATTTATTTATTTTATTAACTTGAGTAGAGATGTGCCATTTATGAGAGCTCTATTAGCCCAGGGAAACAACATGAGCAATTGTCAAAGGGCAAGGAATGGAAATCCACACTCCCCAGTGTGGCTGGAAGAAAGCACAGATATGGAGGTGAACACTCAGCTGAAAGAATTTGGAAAAATAAACTAATGTTACCTTGTAGAGGGCCTCCCATGCTGCTGGGAGAAATCTGTATTCCTTCATGAATTCTGCGAGGATACTGAAGGCAGTTCCCACTCTCCGGCCAGTTCTTGGATCATCTCTTGACTTTGCTTGTGTGATATTCCTCACCATCAAGGGATTGACATTTCCCATTCTCTGTGGTTGAGCTTCTTACCCTGTGCAGAAATGAGCCTCAACATCTCCCCCGTGCACATTCCCAGCATTTCTTGAGACAATCACTTTGAGGACTGTCAAATTATCCAGCGATTATCTAATTGGTGACAGTGGCTTAGTCCCTTTGCACCAAAGGACTGGCACTGCACAAGCTTCTTTCTTTCAGACGTTTGGTAGAGCATCACAGATGTTGTGCTAGAGGTAAGATACAGTGTCTCTACCATGGAAAGAAAAGGCCAGGACAAAAGATAAGCTGAATAGTCCAAGATGAGTTATCACCATCAGGAAGAGCAGACTATAGGACCTGATTAGACTGAGTGATGGTGATGACATCGGCTTTGTAGCTGTTGTGAATCTGTTTAAACTTTTTCATAAGTGTAATGAATGAAAATTAAGAAGCATTGATAAAAGAAAAAAAAATTACAGCTTTCTCTCGGTGTGCTTTTCTGGAAACTCACCTTTCTTTCCTGCCTACTTTGTGCTCTGGTTTGGTTCTCTCCTCCTTCCAGAACCCCTCCTCCTCTCGGCCCTCCCTCCGTCCTCCGGTCTTTTTCTTACTTTGCAAATTTCTGATGCGTTGACTTCTTATACCAGTTTACCTGAATTGAATGCAGGCCACAGTCACTCCTGAGTGCAATCCTCTTTGGCAAGCAGGCAAAAAAAGGAAGGGCCTTTGTGGTAGAAGGAGAGAAGTGACTCTCCCAGGTTGTCTCCTGACCTCCATGTGCACCTCTCCACACCACACATAATAATAATAATAAAAAAATTGACTAAAAATTAGAAGAGAAGATTGGAAATGATTGAGAGTAGCGTTGAGGTCTTTTAGATCACTGAGCCATGTGGTCAGGATGTGGACCATGGCGAGCCCCAGCCGTGCCAGCCTCTTGCACTCTCTAATGTTTTATGTTTCTCCCAGGAGAAGAAAGATTACAAAGTAGGTCGTAGTTTTTAATTCTCTGTATTGTGTGTTAGGGAGTGAAATAGTTTCTCTCACTAAGAGATAAGGCTTACTAGTTTTAAAAACCACAGTTTTCAAAACAGAGTGTATTCACCCTTGTAAATCATGTCGCAACTGAAAAAACATACTGATAAATGGAAAAGTGAACTGCTATCTTACCACCATGCAAAGAATGTGGGCGTACGTTGATGAGGGTGACTAAATCCTACAGAATTCATGTGGCTTCCCATTAATTCTCTAGTAATGCAACAGAAACAAAAAAAGTCCAGGCCTGCTTCTGTTTGTTTTTCCTACCCAGCTGGGCATTCACAAAGGTTGGACCTGTGTGTTGTGCTCTCTAGCTATACCTGGCCCAGTGAGCTAGAGTAGTCCCTTGTCTTCTGGGCAGACTTTGTATGCTGGACTTGGGTCTCTGGGGATTAGCTGAGCTCCCCCTGGAGTCCCTGGACCCTTGGATCATGAAAAGAGTGGTAGCCTAGTGTGTCTGTGACCTCTGCTAGTGAAGTGCTGTGCAGCTCACTGACAGCACTCCCAGCAGCTTGACTGACTGGTTATTCTGGTCAGGAGAAAAATAGCACTGACATCACGTGATTCTGGCAAAGTAAACCACATTGGAACTTAGCCTTTGAATACCCAAGGGGCTGGCAGCAATCTCAGGGGTTGGCTGGGAGCCCCATTGAGTTCACTAGTAATCAGTTGACTGCTGAGCTGGACAAGCTGCCCCAGTTTTTCTGACAAGCTCTGTCTAAAAGAATGATGGGCAGTCTGCCATTAGGATTTTTTAGCAGAGTTGCTAATGATTAACTCTTTAGCTACTGTACATACATCATGTCTTTCGTTATGTGTTGGTATGCAATTAGATAAAACTTTGGAGGCAATGTTCTAATTCCTCATGCAGTTGCTGTACCAGGAATTCCTCTCTTGCACAACGTACACCCAACGGCAAGGAAAAACACTGTAGGGCCCTTTATATGCATATTTCAAAGGAATGCCAGTAGACTAGTTTTCCTTGAAGTTTCTAATTTGTTGCTTTTAAACCAAAAAATGCTATAATCTTTAATCATATTAAACGTCAGGTGCTACACCCCAGGCATACCTAGGGAATAGATATCACCTACAAGAAAACTTTGGAAAACTGGGCATTTAATATTTATTCATGATTTTATGAACCCATTCATATGCTCTCCCCCAAATCCTGTGGTAAGTATTATATCTCAGCAAAGAAGCATTTGTAACCAGTTACCATAAGTCCAGAGAAGCAGATCCTTTTGGATCGTGCAGAATTCCCAGTGGATTAATCAGCTTTTTACTAGAAAAAAGGTGATTTCTTAGTAGTAACTTTTATACTTTTCTCTACGTGCTTCAAATGAAGTCCTGTTCCCAGGGTCGCACGTTTTTACATGTTGTAATTCAGCGAGCATGGCGTGTTCACTCTTGTTTTTTTTTTGTAGGAAGTTTTTCTAAGACATACTTTCTTTCCAACAGAAGCTCTTACAGGTGACTGGCACCACTCTCCTGGGAGCAGGTAGACAGACTGCAGCAGGGACGGTGACTCGCCCGTGGAGTTCACGAGTCAGTTTACCAAAACATCGCAGACCAAACAGTACCTAAATAATGTCGGCACTAACACAGACCCCTGGATAGTTTCTTCACTAAGCTAACACTTTTCAAGCTTATAACAATCTACTGAAGTGTCCTGGGAAAAAAAACAAAAACAAAAACGCTGCCTTCAGCTGATTCTGACTTCCCTCATTTCCCTCTGTGTATTTCAGGGGCTGTTTAACCATTGAAAGGTACCAGGGTTTTGCTGGCGTTGGGTTATTTGTTAACTCTAGGTGTCAGAGATTGAAGCAAAGCAGGGAGAACTGAGGAGGGAGGTTACTCTCGGATGCGATTTAATGTCCAGTTTACCCTCGGGCACTGACTACTGTAAGGACAACGCTTTCTCTACTGTCATTTCCAGTGTCTCTCTGGCTCTCACTGTATGCTATCCCTGTGTTGCCTTCCCTGTAGGTACACCAGTCTTCTTTACTGGGGACCAAGCTTCATGGTATAAACTATCAGCTGAGCAACCTGGGAGGTTAAATGTGCTCTTTTCCAGTAGTTTTAGTCAAGTTTTCTTTCTTTCTATTTTTTTTATTGGATATTTTTTATTTACACTTCAAATGCTATCCCCTTTCCCAGTTTCCCATCTGTAAACCCTCATCCCATACTCCCAACCCCTTCTATGAGGGTGTTTCCCCTCTCCAACCACCCACCCCTTCCTGCCTCTCCACCCTGACATTCCCCTACACTGGGGGTTCCAGCCTTAGCAGGACCAAGGGCTTCTCCTCCCATTGGTGCCCAACAAGACCATCCTCTGCTACATATGCAGCTGGAGCCATGGGTCAGTCCTTGTGTACTCTCTGGGTAGTGGTTTAGTCCCTATAGTCAAGTTTTCTAGGATGCCTGTCATTGGCTATCTCTGAACCAATCTCTAAATGATGGGTTTTCATTGGCAGCACCTGGTCTCCTGTTCTTAGAGTAGAAGACGAACCTAGAACATTCAAACTAGGTGATTGGAGTGAGTCAACAAGTACAGCTCCCCAGAGGGAAATTATTACTTTTTATTACGAGAAAGCAGTGGACGTTATTCAAACAACACCTCGACAGACAAACCAAGTAACCAGATCCACTACAGATAAAAAGATTACAGTTTATCAAGATTCTACTTTTAACTTTGGCAGGAGTGAAATTGTTAACGAGATGACATTCAGGCACACAGAGTACCTACTAATTACTGAATCTTGACAGTATGACAAGCCGTGGGATACGTATGTCTCTATTTTATTTTGGACCTTCACAGTAATCCTATTAGATAAGCTTTTAAATCTTCCTTATATGGACTAGGAGGCCGGCATCTGCTGAAATGGAAGTACTTCTTTGCAGTCACTAAGGAGTGGGGATAGCCACTGCGTGCTTTTGGCCACCTTGTCTTAGAGTTGATACCTGTGCCATGGCAGTTGGCCCTTTGGGCCCAAGGCATGGCAGAGATGCCTAGATGGCTGGCATGCTTTTCTGGGGGAAAGTGGTTTAGGCTGGCTGGCTTTCTTTCTTTCTTTCTTTCTTCTCCTCTTCCTCCTCTTCTTCATTTTTAAAATTTCCCTAGAAGTCTGTGGAAAGCCAGGACTTCAAAATCCTATTCTATTAGTGAGTTGTAGGTGATACTATTTCCAGGAAGACAACAAATTCCTGTTTACCTCAGATAGAGAATCAACAACAGACCAAAGTGGATACCATCAAAGTTCCATTTGGTGATCCACTGAGTTTTACTGGGGGTACTTACAGGACAATTGGTGAGGGGTTACTTGGGAGAGCAGAAATGAGTCAGATACTGACATCACCAAATCCCATACCACCTTGAGTGATTTCTCACAACAACTGAAACCAAGTAGTTTGACAGGCTGGAGAATGTCTTTTTCAGGCAGCCTACATAGTCTGAGCTTTTGCTAGAGAGCTAGGATGGACTCTGCCTCTTCCCGGCAGTTTGGCTTGACTGTTCATTGTCATCATTGCCTTCTTCTCCTCCTCCTCCTTCTCCCCCTCTTTCTTCCTTTAACACAGAATGCTTTGTCTGAGAGTCTCTTTCAGCAGTACTTATGACTTATATATGTCTACAGGGGAAGGAGCCCAATGAATTTGATATGTTTCAGGGACTTCCTAAAACTACTGGGTTGTTTTTTTCCTATGTCATAATGATGTAGGATAGAGTATTTCACCTCTCTGTAGAATACCCTGTGTCTTAATGAGCTGCCATCTAAGATGGACGTTTTATCTTGGAGGAATTTGTGACACAACAATATTGCCACCGAGTTGACCCACCTTAATGGATGGCTGATTGGGAGGACTCTGAACCTTAGCCAGATCTGTCTGAAAATGGTGGCAGTTCTGTTAGGAATCTGGGAGATTTGTGCTGTATGTGGATAAAGTTACATGTGCTTAGCATTGTACCATAGATTTTATTGAGAAGCTTACCAGATAATCCTATATTATTAAAATACTTTTGACAAGGTTGTAAGACCTAGTTTACTGGGCTTCCATAACAAAATACCATAGGCTGTGTGACTTAAGCAACAGGAATTTATATTCTTTAACCCCTGAGAGCTGGAAGTCCAAGAGCAGGATGTCCCCATCCTGTGTCTCTTGTGACTCTTGTGACTCTTCCTGGATTGCTGGAGGCCATCTTTTTACTGTGTGTTTAAGTAGAGAGAAAGAGAAACCAAGCTTTCCCATCAATTCTTGTAAGGACACTGATATTCTCAGCATCGGCATTTTGCTGAATGCTTTTTAGCATGTCTCATTTGTTTCACACACTAAGCTGTTAGCTTTGTTTAAACACTTCAAATTCAAACCCAGAGAAGTTTTTGTTTGTTTATTCTTCTGGTTTTTGTTTTTCCAAGAAATGGTTTCTCCATGTATCCCTAACTATCCTAGAGTTTACTCTATAGACAAGACAGGTCCTGAACTTAGATCCTGTCTCTGCCTTTTCCCAAGTGCTAGCTAGAATTAAAGGCATGTGCCACCACCAGCAGGTAAAACTGAGAAATTAAGTAATGTGACCAAGACCGAGCAGAAGTAGACATGATTTTGAATACTACATATGTATGCTACACATGGTGTGGTCGATATGAACATTGATTTTGTAAGTCATGTGAAGGGTGTGCAGAGACTTAGATGCTCAAGGGAGGAGCTATCCCTGTCTCTCGGGGAAAACTTCAGTGAAGTTGAACATTAATGCCCCAGAGTCAATGATTTCCCAGATGAGAGGCAGAGGAACATTCTTGATGGCTGGAACACCATTTCATATGAAGGAGTAGCCTGTGGACCTGCTGTAGGGATGTGGAGAACAGTAAGAGTAGACTCCAAGCTCACCGAGCCAGAGTTCAAAATCCAAGCACCTTGTCAATGCCCGTCATTTGGATTTTATTCTAGAGCTCGTGGAAAGGTACTGAAGGCCTTCAGGAGATGGACCAGTGTCCTAATTAGGTCTAGGTTTTGGACAAACAAGTTTTAACAGTACGCATGCTGATTAGAGAGCTCGAGTCGGAGGTCCAGCTCGGGCAGCTGCGTCCTTAGGATGCCTTGCCCCCTCTTTGCAACCCCAAACTCTTCATCCCTTAGCCCAGCTCTGGAGTGATACCCGCAGCTCAGTCATTCCTGGCCTGGCCAGATGGAATGATCGCTCCCCCCTCTGTTCTGCTCTGTGATTTATGTGTAGCTCTTAGAGCTTCTACCACAGCACAGGGTAACGATGTGTTTACATGTCTCTCCCACGGCTTGACACGCAGGGCCCTGTGAGGAGGGAGTATGTTTTTGTTGGTTTGTTTCATTGCTGTTTTGCTTGCACAGTGTATGGTCCTTGGCACATCACAGGGGTTCCTGTTTGTTGAATACAACACATTGAATGAAGGCCGCTATGAACATGGGGAGAAAAGCAAGAACCACAGAATAGACATAAGTGGGTCTAACATGGGTGTAGAGATGAGGAATCAGGGATGATTCTGAGGCTTTTAACATAATCATCTGCGGGAATTGTTAATTTCCCAGAGAGGGAAGGAGAACCACTGAATTGGGAGCTGCATTTTCTAATTTTGTTGGGTAGGGACATTTTGATGCTATCCTGCAGGCAAATAAGAGTACACATCTGCATTTAGCTTTGTGGCACCCCAAGCCTTTGAAGAAAAAGTTTGAAGGAGATTTGGGTGGCCGGAAATATCAAGGACACAGCTTTGGGGGAAATGCTGTCTTTTAAGAAACTGGTAGAAAAACTGAAATCGAAAGAGAGTAATTCACAGCCTCTGATATGTAAGGATGGAAACAGGAGTGTGTGTAACAGTTAGGCACATCCTGGACTGAACTATGGGCAGCAGTTTTTATCATGGGATAGAGATGGATACATTCATGGATGGATGGAGAGTGAAGTGTGTGTGTGTGTGTGTGTGTGTGTGTGTGTGTGTGTGTGTGTGTGTGTGTGTGTGTGTGTAGATGTGCTCATGAATGCAGGTACCCAGGGAGAATAGAAGAGGACGTCAGATCTCTTGGACCTGCAGTCTACCAGTTACAGGCGGTTGTGAACATCCGGTGCTGTGAACTGAACCTGGGTCCTCTGCGAAGGTGTTCTGTGCCCTTAGCCACCCAGCCACCTCTCCTGCCCGACAAAAGTACTTTGTGATAACAGATTAGCAGCAGCGAGAATAGTCACATTTACCGTTTTCCCAGCCCTTATTACCTGTGAAGCAGTTTGCCAAGTGTTTTTCCAGGATGTGTCATTTGTTTCAGACTTTTAGCCTTGTTTAAGCACTCTCTAAGTTCACACTCAGAGAAGTGAAGTAATTTGTCCAAGACCAAACAGCCAACGTGCATTAGAAGTGGACATGTTTTGTGAATGTCACATTATGTATGCAAGGATACTGACCAGATAAAATTTCCTGGTTTATTAATCGATGGAAACAGTGGATTTTCAAGTCACCTGCAATATAATTTTTGTCTTTCACATGGAGGAAAGAATATGTGGTTGAGTTACATTCTTCCCGAGTTTCTTTCATTTAAATCAGCTGATTCAAAATAAATTTGATGGCCGTAATATATCTGAGTGGTATGTATTTTAACTGGTTTCTATTGTAAGACCACATCCTTGCTGGTATTCTCTTTATAAACTTCTTATACTTACATTGCACAACCTGAAGTTTTATGCAATGGAATTATTTAAACAAGATCCTGATTACTTTAGGCAATTCTTTTGGTTAATGCTTTCATGCAGCTTTGTGTGCTTAAAAGACGTACGCAATGTCTGTACATAACCCCAAAATATTTGCTCATAATTGCTGCACCAGTATATATGTACTTGCATATATAATTCAGGAAAGAAAACATCCACATCCTCAAATAATCGAATGTTTTCTTCCATTTTTATGTTAAAGTGAAATTTTAAATAAAAGGCTTGTCTTTTGTTTTCACTTTTGTTTTGTATTTTTGAGACAGGGTTTCTCCATGTAGCCCTGGCTGTCCTGAAACTCTCTCTGTAGACCAGGTTGGACCTTGAACTAACAGATATCTGCCTACCTCTGCCTCTGAAGTGTTGGGATGAAAGGCATGTGCCACCACAGCCTGGCTACTCACAGTCTGCTTTAACAGGTATTTCCATCAAGCAGCTGGTTCTTACAGGGTCTGTGTCTGTAAGGAGGAAAAGAATGAGGTCTAAGTTTTTATACTATAGTCTGATGACTAAAATATCTGCAGTCTTGGATAAATCAGCTCTGTCTTTACATAACCATTGGATTCCTTTCAAGGTACTGTCTCCTAACCAACATACTGTACAAATAACCAGTTTAATATAGCTCTATCTTGATGTGTTTAGATTTGGTAAACTCTCCTATCTTTCAAACATGCATCATTTATTTAAAATGCATAGGCATATGTTCAGGACGAAGTTATTTTCAGTGCATATATATTCATTAGCCTCTGTGTGAAAGTGCATTTCAAGTAACAACCATTTGAGTGTTTATTTTTCCTTTAAAACTTTCCTCTTTCTCCATCTTGCTTTAATTGAACTCTAGGCTTGAATGAACTCTTTAAAGCCATTCCCATGGAGGGAGAGCACGTGTGAACGTGCTTGACTGATACCAAATCATTTCTTTGTTGATCATATACCCATGCATGATAAGATATGCAGAAGAAGAAATCTGGTACAGAAGTATAAATAATACTTATCTTTAAGCCAGCATCTGTCATCTGCTTCAGCAGACAGTACATGCTTTCTTCCTAGCACAAAAAGGGCTGGGAGATTTATGGAACATCTTTGTTTGTGCTCTGCGATCCTTAATCAATTTTTATTAAATTCTAAATTAAAACTTGGCTTTCACTCCAGTGACATCTCTGATGTATACAACCAGGGGAAAGATCATGAGGCCCCGAAAAGGTTAAGCACGGGTGGTCCAAAGCCCCCAGTCTGCTGCTCCTTCCTGGACCTCACTTGTAAGTCCTGGAAGTCTGGCCAAGTTCTTGGAGGGATATAGGGAACTCAGAAGGGCAGCTTCAGCTTGGGACTCCTCAACTTCCTTCAGCTTGTGGCTATTTGTAGTTTTTAATGCTCTCACGCATGTCCCCGTATCTAAGAGGAGGATATATCAGTTCTGGCAATGTACAGATAATGTGCTCACTCTGCATTCCAAACACTCCGATAAATTAGGACTCGCCAGTTATAATTGCAGAGAATTTGAATTTTCTAATCTTCATAGAGTTTTCCATATTCAAGGCCTGATACCGATATGAACATTTTAGCTTTTTTTTTTCCCCCTGCCTGGATTTCCTGATAAGCTCTGCATTTGGAACTTTCTAGTCTTTTCCTAAAAATTCTCTCGGTTAAATACCAGCATGTGGCAGGAAAGTCCAGTCAAAGACGTCAGTTTAAAAATGACCACCTTATTTTTCATATTCTCCTGCCAAAGTGTGAACTAGGTCTGACCCTGCTAGGCTTCTGAGACCAGTGGACATTGGGTACATTCAGGATCCTATGGCCGTGGATTATATTCTAATGTATATGAAGGACAGAGTCATGTGTCAAACTGGATTTTTTTTTCCTTGCTGGAAACATGTTTAAAAAATCCAGTTGCTCCTCCCTCCTCCCTCCCTCCCTCCCTCCCTCCTCCTCCCTCCCCTCCCTCCCTCCCTCCTCCCTCCCTCCTCCCTCCCTCCCTCCCTCCCTCCCCTTCCTTTCAGATTCTGCATCTATAAGGAAAGGGAGAATGGGATTTAATTTAAATTTTATTTCTCTGCTGAATACTGATATTTTTTGTTTTTGGATTTGGTTTTTCTTACATCTGGTACACACCAGACTAACCTGTACATATTATTCCTTTGGAAGCATATGTTTATGGGCTCTGATCCAAGAGCAGCTTCTGTATCTCCATTTCAAAGTGGAAGGTTTCTTGAAGAGAAGAGAGAGGGGGGGAACTATGAAATTTGTTAATTATTGTTTATGTTCTGGGAAATATGGCAAGCTGTAAACTTAGGATGAGAAGATCTGTGTTTTTGAATTATGTAATATGCTACTCAGGAGGCAAGTGATTGCAGGAGGACTTGGGAACCAATTTCTCCATGCCCAGTGAAAATTAATAATACAGGCAGCTGCTTCCTGCCCATCACGACTCTAGCCCTCACCACATGTATACTTTCCTGTTGCACACCACTATACCTTAGTGACCGGTGCGGCGTGGACACAGAAACGCTGATGATTAGAAATCATATTTATCTACCTATTACCCAAGGTTCAGGATGCATTCCTGACTTGTTTCACTTTTAGGACCAGCCCGGTACTGTGCACACATGAAGGTAGAAATACATGTATAGTGTTCATAGTTCATTAGCTCAGCTCTGAAAACAGAGAACGGGCTGGAAACGGCCCAATATATCTGACCCTCATCTGCTGAAAGTGTATTAGGTCTCTGATTGCACCGTCCACATTTTTCTGCTGGCCGAGAGAAAGCCTTTGGACTGGTCCCTAGCACTGAGCATCCCTAGTGGAAGGTGTCCCTGCTTGACTTGATGCACAGAGAGACTTTGAGGATAAAGTGGAGTTGGTCCTGGCCTTCTCACTTCAGAACTGTATCTCACTATGCCCTGGCCAAAGCCAGTCTACTTGCAGATTGTGGAGCAAGGAGAACGTTCTGTCTGCTTTCTGTTTCTGAGGGGTAATTTTGAGTAGATGAACTGAGGCTTGGGAGAGATTGCCAAATGAGGTGGTGATGATGGCTAAAGAGACTGGGACTTAGGGAATGCTTTCTGGCAGAAGTACAACACAGACGGTATCGTGTTTTTGACCATGGTACTTCAGACAGGCTGCCAAGTGTTTGTGACGGGATAGGGCTGTTACTATACTTTGCTTTTAACTTTACTTTTGCATACAGTGTATCCTTCTTGTTTTATAAACTGTGTTGCATACTTTTGTCTCTCTATAAACAAGTGAAGCTGTTGAGTTTTTGGACAAAGTTTGAAGCAGTCTTGTGTTGCTTCCTTGCTTTATGCTCCAAGTTAAGAGCTGAATAGTGAGATCTTTTTTCGCACCATTTATAATGCGATGCACATTTTGAAGGCAATTTAAATTCTTTTGGCTTCCCAGCCATATGCTTTAAAATGGAGGCATTCTACATGTCTGAATAGAGAACTAGGTAGGAGAGTGGCTCACACACATGTACAGCAAAGTCTGCAGTAGGGTATTGTCTGTCGGGGTGGGGCTGGAGGTGGGGGGGCTGGGGGGCAGGAATCTCCAAGCATTAGCTCCAGCTTTGTTGAAGGAAATTTAAAATACTTCCAAGGCAACATACAATCGTTTTTATATTCAGAATTTATATGTGTGATTTACAACTTGCCTAACATATTCTCTGAAAAGCTGTCAATATGGAGACTAATGAACTTCTAAGTCTAGTTCGTGATGGAAAGACAAGAGCTAATAGGAGTGAGAATCACATTCCTGCTTTGTAATTGCTGTTCTGCTCTGTCCCCTTTAAAGATCATATTCTTCTTCATCCCTGCCACCGACCGTCTCGCAGTTTATTTCTAGACTGGAGAAGTGAAATGCAATACTCTCGTAGCACATAAACTTCTTTTCTGTCTCTCTAGAGAATATTTTTCATTGTTTTCACAATCCATTCTGCCCGGGGTGAAAACACCAGATTTCTCCAATATTTGGGAAAGAGTTTATACTTTCTTAGATAGAAGTATCCTGTTGCTAAACTTCTTTTTTCATAATCACGCTGAGATGTTGTGGTCATGCTGCACTGACCGCATGAATGCCATTGCAAAAGTAACTTTGCAGATGCGGGAGGAACAGGCTTATGCATCTTTTTGGGGTTAGGGGGCTGGTGGACTGGTTTCTTACTATATATCTCAGGCCTACTTCAGACTTAGGATGTTCCTGCCTGGTCTTCCCCAGGGCTGGGATTGCAGGTGTAGAGATCATACCTGGAGTTTATATATCTGAGGTTAGGACACAGGCTCCTTCTCATTTTCACTAGAACTGTCTTCCTTGCCTTTTGCTTCTGTTTCTATTCTATTTACCCATGGGCTTGTGATGTTAGGTCACATAGAAAAAGTGGTTGTCTCTTTAACTTTCATCAGGAATGGGGGAGAGTGCTCTGACCACCTAGGAGTCATACTTTTTCCTGATAATAATTGTTTATAGGTCCATTGACCTGTAGCTGTTGGTTTAGAATGGCAGCACTCTTGATGGTGCACAGTTTCTCATGTACACACACACACACACACACACACACACACACACACACACACAGAGAGAGAGAGAGACACTGTTTTCTCCTCCTGCTCTCTGTACCCTATAGATAGAGTAACTTTTTATAAAAAGACATTTCTGTCCATTCTATAAAGTTTTTAAAGATAAATTAGTGTTCTCTAACCCTGACAATAACCTGTTAAAGGATTGAGAATTATTTTACATTTTAGGGAGATTTCTTATGATGCCTGTTAATGGGCTGTGTTCTTTAGTGTACTTGAACAATCAGTGGTAACACCCTTTCTTATTAAAAGCAGTGCTGTATAACTCAACAGCTTCACAATACTTATCCCTTGATGGACTTTCACCACTAACTGACCTTAGGTTGTTTGGGAAACAAGGGGATTGGGGGCCGAGGATTAGGAACCAATAGAGAGAAGGAAAGAAAAGAAACCAGGAACTGAAATCCGTTTATTTTTGAGAAGTCCGTGGGTTGCTATTTCAGTTGGGTGAAATTGTGTTACTGTTTATCTGTACTTTCTTCCCCCTGTGGCAAGAGACGTGGTGAATAGACACTCACTCCCAAAGACACCAAGTTCCAAAGCACTGACTCATGAGTCCACAATGAAATACGAGGATGCAGCCATTTCCTACCTTTGTTTGAGAGCAAATGGATTGGACCAGGCGGATGTGGGCCTAGGCTGCAGGGCTTTGCAGAAGGAAATGCTTTGGGTGGCCCTTCAGTACTGGATGCTCTCTAACAACCGCTTTGTATAGCCCTGCATCGAGCAGTGTGAAAGTGTTCCATAGTATAGTTCTAGTCCTCGGGCCCCTTCCTGTGGGCTTAGAGCTTCTGTGAGGCGGTGGAAGTAGAGAGAAGCTTTCACTGCTTCTAAGGCAGACTGTTTTAATGCTTGTTATATAATGTAGTAAACACACAGCGAACTCCTATGTGGTTGCAGCTTCCACATAGAACCATGACTTCTAGGTACCCTGCAAGTAGGTCCCACCTTACCTCTTCTGCAACAGTTTGCCTAAGCTCTGTGTTACAATGTTGCCTGCTTTCGTGTGTTACACTGAAACGGACGGTGTCACCACCCTCTAGCTTAGTTGGGCCTCTGGTATTTGTGTGCTGGAATCTCTTCCCTTGGAGAGTGGCAGATTCTGCTTTCTTCCTTATTTTTTCCAAAGTCTGTCCAAGTTGCCTGTACCTACAGAGACCCTCTCTTAGCTCTCTGTCTGTCATCCCCTCCCAGGTCCCTTTCTTCCTTTGCTGTTCCTTAGGCTTGCTAGACTGTTAGCCTCATGAGGGGGTTAGGACTTGAATCATTTTGTGCTCTTTTGCCCAGGGACTCAAATATAGTAGAATCCATGTCTGTCTGTGATTAGCACTTTGAGGAAACCGGGAGATCTGAGTAAGTGAAGAAGAGCCACTGTGGGCCATCCAAAGATGGCGCCAGCTTCTTCCATTGGGTTGCTCACTCCAGGCCTTGCTGAGTTTCTGGATAACTTTCTTTTCCCATCTTACATGTGCAAACGAAGAATTGCACACTCAGAGGCATTGTGGGGGTCTAGCTATGAGGAGTAATTCTGTGTGGTAAAAAGGCCAAATACTAAATGTTCTCAGAAACAGTACAGGGGTAAAAGCAAGATGGTGTGTACAGTGGATGGTGCATCTCTTTGGGCCCGTGGTTTTTCCTGTGTGCTCTGTCCCTGGGCACATTTTGAGTGACAATGCTTGGAACGGTTTTGCAAGGGAGGAGTAAAAGGCAGTTAAGCATGTCCAACACTTAGAATAGAACTTGGCGGTTGGGGCAGGCACAGTAAAGTCGGAACACGAGACAAATGAGAAATGTCTTTGAACAGAGTGTCGGAAGCTGTGTGTTGTCATAATAACCACTGTCTTTTCTCAGACATGATAGCTTCATTCTGGGAGTTTCAGAAATGTGTGTGTGCGTTTTTTTTAAACTGTTGAACTTATTAAGTCTGGAAAGAATTGCTTCTTTCTGTGTGGTTCATAGCTTACGGTGTGGTATATGGGTTAGTGGTCCTACTGTTGGGCTGCCTGGCAAGTCCGAGCCAGGAGGGTAGCATAGGCAGAAGTACGTTTTTAACTAAAGTTAGTGTTTGCCAGTGTGAGGGTATATAGGAGATAAGGAGAAAGAAAAGGACAGGGGAAGAGGGGGGGGGAGGGGAGGGGAGGGGGGGAGGGAGGAGAGATTCTGGATGTTCTCCAGAAAGGGGCTAGGAGAGAACTCGAGGACAAACGTTCCTACTTGGAACACACACCAAATACTGGATTTTTTTTTTTTTAAAAAAGAAGCCAAAATTAAACACAGTAGAGCTTACTGTTTGCTAATCAGCATGTGTTTACTTTCTCTTCCAAAATTGAAGTTGCCAACCAATACATTTCCTACCCAGTGCTATGAATCTGTCCAAATAAACATGGGAAGTAGCGAAACAATGACACCGTACGGAAAAACGTCTCCTCGTTCATTAAATAGGATGCAAAATGCCCTGGGATTTAATCCTAGCTGCAAAGTGAAGATGGCTTGGTTCACGAAGGTAGGCGGGTGGCTTCCCCTTCAGTTCGTCAACATGGATGGGCAGGCTTTTAAGGGAATATAATTCTGCCAGGCTATCCTAAGCCTAAATGAAAATGGCTCGTTTCAGACCAGCTTCACTCTTGCTTCCACTGCATCAGAATATTTGGTTGTCCTGTAATCTTCTGATAACATAAACTTAGGCAACAGTCAGTTTTAATTTCCATCTTAAACTAGAGATCACTGACAGAGGTTTCAGGGCGACATTAAGGGCAGATTTCTCTGGAGAACAGAGAGAAGCTGTAAAAGGAAGCTTCTGTGTTGTGGTCAGTTGTGAAGAGTACAGTGGGAAACAAAATCCTTAATCAACATCATAGAAAACCTTCGGTACATAAGACTGACAGTGTACTTAGGCCACTAGCAGGCAGCTTTATATAGGAGGATCACGCCTTATCCACACGTGTGAGTGTCTATAAGGAACTCCGTTTTAGGGCTACAGATGGAGGCGTGGTTGATCCTAGGCTTCCTTCGTTGTGATGTTATAAACATGTTTTCACGTGTTTAGTAAGGTCTTGGGATTGCCGCTCAGGTCCCCATTTTCTATGAACGATTTTCCTTTTAGGAAATAGCAAGGTGTCAATCAGTATCTTTGTTGTGAATTTAAGTAAAAGGCAACTTTTTGTCTGAACGTTATCCAAAACTCCTTGCACTCACTGGTAAACCCAGCAGACCCCAGTGCACAGAAAGTTACCATCGCAGTGCACCACACAACGTAACGAAACACGCAAACCCAGGAAAAGGGCCTTCGGGCATGAAGAGGTGTGGGAGGTTGGGATGGTAGGACAGGGGTAGGGGGATTGAGAGTGGACTGGGGGAGCTAAGGAGAGGCTTGAGAGTATCCAGGATGACTTGTCTACTTGTCTGACATTTTCAAAGAACAAATTCAATAGAAGTTATTTTAGAAAAAAAAAATCCAAACACGGACAGGTAATGTAAAATGGGACCACGGCAGCAGCAGAAATGTCTCTGAGTTTTGCGGAGCTCCAGCCCTGGAGATTGAGTGGTGGCATGCACTAAGGCCAGGCTCTCCTTCTGGTCCTGCCCCTGTGCTCCCTCTCCATGGTAAAGCCCTGTCCGTTCCTTCCAGGCCCAAGTGATGCTTCTGGTATCAACACAACAAGAGGTGACTGAAGCACCTAACTGGGGGTCAGCCGCACACTGAAGTTAGACTCCTTCCACCTGCATAAGTACTGGTTTATATTTTTAAAAATGAATGATTGGAATACATTTATGCTTTATATTCATTAGGTAGATGGCATATAATAAAAAAGTTTAGTATAAAGCGTTGACGTAAGTAGAAACACAGCATGATACTTTTTTTGTGGGGGGTTGAGATAACCATATCAGAATTGTGGGACAAAAGCTATATGGACTTGGCTGTTGTCTTTGCAATCTAGTCAGATGGTTTACCGAAAAGGAGCCTAAATCTTCAGCACCAAGGTCTCAGCTGGGCCTGTGTAGATGTCAGGAGAGGGAGCAGTCAGTGTAGCAGTAGGAGAAATCCTAAATGTAGTGCACACTCTCTGATGAGCAGTCTCCTCAGCTGTAAACAGCCTCCTTTGGAAAGCAGGGAATAAAATATAGAGGGAATGATGGCTTCCTAAAAATATAGCATTTTAGTGTCTTTCAACAGTCAACATGGATCTCTGTAAATTAGTCCGTGTAAGAAAGTCACTTGTACTGTGTGGTTCTTTGCTGTGACAGCCATATATATCAGGGAGCACTTCTAGATTTATATATCTGTACGTTTCCGGGTATTAGGGAATACCTGGGATGAAAACTATCTGTGTGCCTTTTAAATTGAAGGAGAAAGTGAGAGGCTCCAGCATGGTGCTGGAGTTCAGACAGGACCTTCTCTTTGTAGGGACTGGGAGGCCCATGGAGGCTGCCACAGTCCTTGACTCCCTGAACTTGTATTTCAAGCAGACACAGTGAGCAGCAGTCCATGGCGTTTGGGGAAAGCTGCAGAGGGAGAATGTAGTGATTTATTGGCCAAAAGGAAGAGGCCCTGTATAGAACTATGAAACCTCAAAAATGGAAACTAAGCACAGGAAGGGCAGAGCTGTGTTCCAGGAAAGCATCGAGCATGTCTGTGAGAGAACACAGGAACTAAAAACTTATGGTAGGTAAAGACAGAGCCCCAGTGGGAAGCCGTGCAGAAGCTCCCGGAGTTCCTCAGCAGCAATGGGACAGTTGTCCCTGTTGCCAACTTATAAACTGTTTGATTAAAAACCCCATTTGATTATTTTCACTTTTTATATAGGGAGTTTTACTTGCATATATGTTAATATCGCACATGTGCCTGGTCTTGTAGTCAGAGGAGGATCCCCTGTGACTGTGGTTGTGAGCTGCCAATCAGGATAGAACCCAGGTCTTCTTAGCACCTGAGCCGTCTCTCCAGTTTCTATGTGATTTTGTTTTAAATACTGATTTTAGTAATGTCACAGTCCCAGTCATGTCCCGCTGGAGACAAGTGGTCATTTCTTTCTGTAGCACACATATTTTATTAAGTGCCTGCCATCTGTAAGTCCCTAGCTTGGGAACTTATGAATATAAAGACTGATATATTTGAACTCTGGGAATAGTAAAAGACTTCAGGACTAGAAATTAAATTGTTGAAATTAAATTAAGACATCAAAGTGTTCGTCATCCAGATTTTTTTTAAACTCACATTGTTTGATCCAGTGATTTATTATTTGTTATTTTTAATTTTTTGAGACAGGGTTTCTCTTTGTATCCCTGATGGTCCTGGAACTCACTCTGTAGCCCAGGCTAGCCCAGAACTCTGGCATGTGGCATCACAATACCATTTTCAAATGGATTTAGAAATATTTAATGTACATTAAATATAAATGCTTTTAGTTAATATGTCATAAATTGATGTGGTTAAGAAATGCTATTTTAGTTCAATTTGCTTAAATTAAAATGGTAATTTCATATGAGTAAGTACATTTTTGAGAAATTTAAGCAAATTAACCTTGAGTCATCTTTCCCCAATCTTCTCTTCCTTGTGCCATTACACCAGGAGGGTGCCTCTCTCTGCAGCCCCTTGTTACACAGGATCCAGTCCTCTTGCTTGTGTTTGTGGTCCGAGTTGGATGCAGGGGATGCAGATTTCTGCCATTCACCCTACAGCATGGTCCTCTGTCATTTTAACGCCAGGATGACTTTTCCCGAGTATGACAGTTCACTAGTCACCGGCTTCTAGCACGGACCTTCCAAGTCACAAGAGGTCTCCTGAGCATATTTCCCTTGACACCTCACACAGTCTTAGAGCAGCAACTCTTACTTTGGAAACGACCGTCCATAGATGTTGTATGTCTGATGATATCATAGAGAGGCTTCCTGTTTAATATGCAGGTAAGTGTGAGGATGACCCAAGTGCCCCGGGGTCATTCATTCATAGGGAATCTATAGACTAGAAGTGGCTGCAGCCCCTGAGCTCATGGTTACGTCTTCTGCCCACCTTTCAGTCTGTGTCTACACTGAGTAGACACTGAGACACTGAGATACAGAGGGCTGCGGGGATGGCTTAGTGGGTAAGAGCGCTTATTGTGAGATAAAGAGGACCCAGTCAACTCCCTACCACTCACATCAAAAGTCAGGCACTGGCAACATCCCCAGTGCAGGGAATCAGAGACAGGTGGACCCAGGAGCTTGCTGGTCAGTCAGGCTGGCAGAACTAAGAAACTTCAGGTTCAGAGAGAGACTGTGTCAGGAAGCAAGAGGTAGAAGAAGACACCTGATGGCTTCCCGTGGCCTCTGCATGCATGAGCTTGGGTGCATGTACCCACATATGTGCATTCCCCCATACAACAACAACAGCAGCAGCAGCAACAACAACAGCAACAACAACAACAGCTACGTAGTGATCCGCCGACTTCACCATAGTCTTCCATGATATTTTCTCCCTGAAAATATTTCGGTTTACTTCTGAGAAATTCCTTCCTACGTGAAAATGTTAGTTTCCAGTTACTCCAGAAAGGATAAGAATAGTGGCTTGCTTTGATTTTTGTTTTCATTTGGAAATAGATTATGTTAGGTTGCTTTTGTGTGGATTTCATACGTGTGGTGTGATTTCTGCCTTTGCATATAAAATTCACATCAATAAAATGTGTTGAAGAGCAGTAACGTACAGTGGTCCTGGGCAGTGCTGTAACCTGGACTTCTCTTCTTTGCCCTGCTTCCTTTAACAAGTGAGGACTCTGCTTCAGAGGCAGAGTTCCCTCCTAACCTACCGAGGAGCCTGCTTATCTGGGAGAGAGCAGGAGTCCTTGACCTCTGCTTCAGGAAGTCCTGCAGAGACCAGGGCCACCCTGACATCTATGGTCATAGACCTCAGTAATTGCAGGAGAGAACATGGACGCAAACAAGTTAAACTAATGTTTGAGTAAAGTGAAATAGATAGTTCAACTCATTATAGGACTTTATCACAATTCAGGAGTCTCTGTCACGTGAAGCCACAGAAGATACCAAGACCCATTTTCTTTATTCCTCTGTTTACAGCTTACAAGGCAGTATCCATCTTAGAAAGCAGGTGGTTCCTGGAGCTTGGTCCCTTGCTCTCTAAATCATTATTATTTTTAATTGTATGCATGTGTGTAGGTTTATGTATGTGAGTGCAAGTGCGTATAGAGGACAGATGTGTCAGATCCCCATGGAGCTGCAGATACATGCCGTGGTGTGGCCGGTTGGACTTGGGTCCTTTGGAAGAGTAGTACATACTCTCTGCTGTGTCCAGAAATGCTGAGCCATTTCTCCAGTCTCTACATCTTTTTATTTTATTTTATTTTTTATTTGTTTTGGTGTTGGAGTTTGAGCCAAGGATCTCACAAACACCCAGGACATGCTCTGCCACCAAAATTACACCTCCAGAGACAAAACTTTTAAATGGACCTTCAGACATTTTTCTTCACCTCTGCCAATCTTCCCTTTCTTGGCAAAGTCTGTGACATACAGTCAGTCCAGTGGCTTTTATGTAGTGTTTGCATATTTGCCGTTCCCTGAGCATAGGCAGAATGCTGGTGCTACCTGCCATCTTTGCTGGTGGCAAATGATCCTATGTATTCGGAAGCAAAAAGACAGGCAGGCCCAGAGTTCAGCCCACGCTGCTTTGTGTTAAGTGGAAATTCCCACAGTGACAGGGTCATAATCCCAAAGCAGATGTTTTCTGGAGTCTCATTATTGTCCAGAAGTGGCTTTCAGATGAGCAAAGGCAGCCATGCAGAAACAGCACCAACGCAATTGACTTGCCCACCTTGGCTTAAAGCTTTTCCTTCTTATCATCCCCGAGGCCACTCCATCCTCATCTTGCCATAGATCCTTGCTTCTTCCGGCTCTGCACCTTTAGCTAATTAAAAATGAAAAGATAAGAGAAAATGGCTAGAGTCAACCCCTAGCGCTCCATCCTGATCTGGGGCTGGCTTTGCCTCCAGACCTTTCTGGTCTGTTGTTGTTGGCAAAGACCTTGTTTCTTTCTCAGATCTTTCAGCCACACCGTAGCCTTTCACAACCTATAAGTCCTGTAATACTATATTTCGTGAAGAAAGGAAAATTGAGATTTTCTCTCCTCCTCGCTTTTGTTAACCCATTCTTGTTTTAGGCTCCAACAAAAAGGGTTTTTGTTAACTGGAGCTTAAAATCGGCCAGCTCGCAAAGTATTCTCCCTTTTTATGCAAGGAGGATTAGCTTGGCATGTTATGCAGTTCCCTTGTATGAGCCATTCCCGTGTCCTGTCATAAGGTATATAATTACTGCACTTCACCATCAGCGATCATTCTTCAGTTAAGACCTGTTTTAAACCTCTTAATATAAATCATACTGGGAAGGTAGAAAATACACCTTCAAAAGGAAGCAAGTGTTAGGGAACGCATCTGTTCTTTTCATAATAGACCCAGAGTAAACAATTTTTACTTAGTGCTTTTCTTCTCTAAGCAATCAAAATAGCTTATGATAAAAGATCGGGTACCTGGATTACACAAATACACAGGAGTTTATTCACAGGGTCAGGCTTCCTGCCTGATTCCAGACTCATTTTCTCTGTTACCCTTGAACAGTGAAGTATATGTATAATCCTCCACTCTTTCAAAGTCGGCCGTCTGACAAGTCTCTCTCTGTCTGTCTGTCTTCTGTCTGTCTGTCTCTGTCTCTGTCTCTGTCTCTCTGTCTTTCTGTCTCTCTCTCTCTCGTTTGTATACATGAATTCAGTAACAAATTGTTCTTATTTGGGTGGCTTTCATTGAGGCCCCTCATCCTGATCAGATAATAGTCTGTACTCAAAAACCATCTCAGAGAGTGATTTTTCTCTTTCTTGGGCGAGTCGCAGGCAAAGCAGTCAAACACTCATGGTCTGCTTCTCATCACTCGTGAACGTTTCCTTCAGTGTAAGGTAACAGTCCTGTTTGATAGCTGAAGTTTCTCATCCTTCTTGTCCCCAGCTGCCATTTTCACCCTCCGAGCGTGTCATCCACCACCAGCTGCTGTCTGCTTCGAGATGTTAAGACAGTTGATGGAGGGAAGCTCAATCTAGAGAGGCTGCTGGATAGAGGAGCTTGTCCATCTCCGGAAAACATCTCAGATTATTAGAGACTCTAAAGGCCCAGGCTGTTGGATGCAACCTGTGCTCACTTCAGCTGACATGTTCCTCTCTTCTCTCCTCTGAGTGTCTGACATGATTACAGCTTCTGTGGTCTTTAAATTTGTCCCAGAGCCCCTACTTTTTATACCTAAAGACCTTCTTCTGTTCGTTTTTCTTCATCCTTCTACTTTAAGTTTAAAGTAACTTCCCTTCTTTTCTAACCTGTGTTTTAAGTTGAGTGCCTACTATGTGACAGAACTTATTGTAGCCCTTCAAATCCAGGGGATTTTCAGACAGACTACATTGCCGCTCGCGTGACCTAGGAGAGCGCATAGCAAAGAAGTCTTCCAGATGCTCCATTTCTGTTGACTTTTCATTTTGCATGTCTACCACACTCTATGCATTTCAGTAGCATTTATTCACCTCATCCAGCAATTCTTTATGAATGGCTTTTGGAAAGAATCAGCAAGGTTAGGCTGAGCCTGTCTTCCCTGAGCACTTAAACTCTGTGAAGGCATAGCACACCTCTTCTCTCTCGTGCATCATCTCAGGATATAGTTGGAATACAGTTGGTGAATGAAGGCACACCATGCTTCACATCCACTGATGTCCTCCTCCGTCTGAATTCTTTTATGTTACTTTCTTATATTGCCTTAAACATAACACAAGTTAGAGATTCGTGCAGAACCATCAACCTTTCCTCCAAAGAGAAGTCGATTACTAAAAGTGATTGGTTTTATTTCTATTGCTTGTCCTTCTTTCAGTACTCAGCGGATTTAGTGACCACAGGAGTGGGAATAAACTGAGTCTAGGACTAATGGTGGCTTAGGGAGGGGTTAGTGTTGAAGGGCAAGTCCTGGGCTGAGGACTGGAGCTCAGAGAGTAGGGACTCAGGACATGGAGAGGAATGGAGATGAAGAGAGAATCGTGTCCAAGTGAAGCATGCTGCACTTCAACAGTTCACATTAGGAAAGCTAGGAACATCCTTTCTTCTTGCCCAATGTTAGAAAAGAATATTTTGTATGCTGCTTTTAAGAAAACATGTATTTTAAGATGTATTTGTTGAGAATTTCATACGTGCATGAGTGTATTTTGAATATCTATATTGCCCACTTCTCCAGTTTATCTCCCAATCCATCTCCCTCCCAACCAACCTTACCACTCCTGTCACCATCTCCTCCTCTTCTGCTTTGCTCATTGAACCCAATTACTGCTGCCTTTATGCAAGTGGACGTAGACCACTCACTGGAGCAATCCAGTAGTCCCATAACTCTTCCTTCCCTTGCCATCATCAACTTCCTAGCTAAGGGTGGGGTCTTGTCAGCACCTCCCCATTTGTACTGGAATTTGGAGTGGCTTGGTCTTGCTTAGATGTCTTTGAGGTGATCAGCTGCTGTGACTTCATGACCGCAAGCAGCCATGTCATGCCCTGGGTCAGCATTTCCAAGTACTCTATGTCCTCCAGCTCTGACGCTCTCTTTTCCCCTCTTCTGGGATGTTCCCTCAGTGCTGGTGGGGAAAGGGGTTCTGTAGATACATGATTTGAGGCTGAGCACCCAAACTAACATATTTTCAACACTGTGAATCTCTGCCTTAACTGATGCCCCCTGGAAAAGTGGAGAGCAGCTTGTTCTATGGGGATAACTGTAAGTATTTTGAAGGCAGTTTGACAGCATGACCATTTAGTGGAACAACAGTGGATTCCAGGGGCTTGGGTGCATGACATCATTGAAGGCACGGCTGCAACTTCACCTCATACTGTAGAACCAGGTCTCATAAACTCAGAATTATAGCCTTTTGGTGATTGATTGGAGGCTGAAGAGTGGATGGATGAATTTACCCTGTAAATACTTGGTCTCACTTTTGCTCTAATTCTTCTTAAGCCCCCCTTGTTTAGAATCAAATTCCTGTTGTTACTACTCATATGATAGTTGAGTTGCAATCAGGGTTAAATTGTGCTTTTGTGGGCTGATATGAAAACCAAACTACTCCAGTTGCTGTTGTCTCAGCAGGAGAATTTGCTGTGTTTTGTGCTGTTGACTGACCTATAGTTTAGAGCACTCTTGATTAGTGAGTTGGGGATTGTTTGTATGAGAATACAGAAACGGTACAAAATTAATTTTATGTATTCCCATATGGTAATAAAGGGCACCTTTTTATTTTTTGGAACTCAGTTTAAATATCTTTTTTTGTGTTGCCTTCTCCATAAAGTTCTCCAAGGCATTTTTATGAATAGGTGGCACATATAATAACAATCGTAATAAAGTTATCACTGAAAGAAACTTTTAAAAAGAAAAGAATAAAAGAATTTCTAACATTCCAAAAATGTACCATTTTATCCTGAGTACTAAGAACATACATTATTATCCTGCATTACACTTCAGTTCCTGTGGAAGAGAAACTACATTGGTAATGAACTCCAATAAAATTGAACTATCAACATAGAGAGGCAACAGGGACTGAAAAGAGCCAAACTGTAAGATCCTTTTCTTATCTGGTGGTAAAGTTTGGCTGGAAAGCAAACTTTTCCATGAGAATGGTTTCCAAAACAAATATACTCTAATTTGAAAGCAATTTAAATTAATATGCAATTAATATATCTGAAAGAAATTAAAGGAGGAATGAAATGCTTACTGTTGGCCACAGAACCTGAGTGTGGCTTTTGCATGTGGGTTCAAGTAGGATTCTTAAGATGTGGAAACAGAATCACGAAGTTCATCTTGATCATTTGAAGGCTTTGATGTTTCTCTTCTTACATAACTGCTGTTGAAGACAGCTTCAAGCCAGCACATTTAAATCTGTGTCTCAGTTACTCTGTGTAATAAATACAGTAGGGAAAATAAAGGTGGGTGAATCCCCTGGTGAAATGAAGAGTAGATTAATTATTTTCACTGAATTACAGTAACATTTTATATATTCAGGAAGTATCATGTCAAAGATGGAGAGCACATAATGGTAACATGTATTTACCATATGCAAAGCTCTGGGTTCAGTTGTTAGCACCCTGCCCGGCAACCCCTAAAGTATTATGTTAAAGAAGATTTGTGGAAAAAATGCATCCGACCAATTTAAATTCCTGTCATGGTAGCATCCCGATGATGTCAAAACTCAAGAATCCAAGTGGGTGGGACCTTGGGTTCATGTTCTGTAGTTTCTTTTCAGCACTAAGTTGGGTAAGTTCTTGGTCAGCCTCTTCTCTCATCCGTGACAGTCTCTACGTGCACGGTTTGTAGTAAGAGTGAAAGTCAGCTTTGGTGAAACTTGCTGTAAAGTGCTTGCTTATAATTAGGATCTGCAAATGGTGCTTATTATCAACCGTTCCATGCCACAGAGGCGCCGGTATCAAAGCAGGGCTGCAGTACTCTTGTCAGTTTCCACTCACTGATCATATAGTTAGGTTCAGGGAAAATAGTTCATAAAATCCCAGATCAGCTCTGTTTTTCTTAGACTACAGTAACATTATATTTCAAATTTATAAAAGGATTCCTTATGTTTTTTAGACATAAAAGTAGAAGTTTCCAATTCCGTGCCGAACTTTAAAAATTTTAAAATCTCCTAATTCATTCAGTAATTGGTGGATACTGGCCATAAACTCACTGTGAGGAACACAGACTCCGGTCTGGCCCCAAGGATACCATAATCTATATAGTCTGTAATCAGAGAGATGAGAATCCACCTGGGTCACAGTAGGTGGCAGAAATCTTTGAAACAGTGAGCTGGCTCTTAAAATGATAAGTTTTTGGCCACATTTGGGAAAGATTTCACTTTCCTACCCATGACCTGAATCTCTGACAAAATGATCTGAAATCTGAACAAAGGAATCAGTTATAATTTTTAATCTCTGATAAAGTTTTAAAATTATTTGAATAACCCAACCTTTCATTTCTAAATCTTCTTGGATATATAGTCTGATACTCATCTACACATGTGTTTAGCGGTTCTCTGTTTCATTCTAAGTATTTACTCATGGAAACGAAGGTCATCTCACATGTGTTGTAAGCACTGGTAGGCTTACATGTTCATTGTTTTTCTTGACAATGGCTGTGTTTAACACACATGAGCCAAAATTTTTCTTCAGATGTCACTTATTAGCTCATTAAAAGAAAGATGATTCATCTCTTAATGAATTAATATTTTAACTTTTTAAAAACAAATCCAAATTATCATTAAATGATTATAAAAAGTAATAGGCTCTTTAAAATGTATAATATGTACCTCTTTCATTTATTTTCTTAACGCTATAATAAGCAACAAGAGGCAATTTGAGTCAAGTAATGGAGTCTTTAAAGTCTAAAGTCTAATTTAAAAAGTGTTCTAAATCATATTTTAATGATTTTATTGAACTTTAATTACACTGGAACTAGTCTGTATTTCCAGGAGAATGACCAAATATTGTATCTGGCTAATATAAAAGAAAAATAAATAAATAGTAAGATTCAGTATGGTATTGTATGCCTTTAATCCTGTCACTCGGGAGTCAGAGGCACGTTTATCTCTGTGGATTACAGGTCAGTCTGTACTATAGCTTAAGTTGCAGGCCAGCCAGAATAACACAGGAAGGTCCTTTCCTCTCCTTCTCCCTACCAATCCCCCTACCCCTGCTCCTCCTCCTCCACCACCATCACCATCACCACCACATCCACCACCACCATCACCATCACCACCACCACCACCTCCACCACCATCACCTCTACCACCATCACCACCACCACCACCACCTCCACCACCACCTACCACCACCACTACCACCACCACCACCACCTCCCACCACCACCACCACCACCACCTCCACCACCACCACCACCACCACACCACCACCACCACCACCACCTCCACCACCACCACCACCACCACCACATCAACAAAACTGTTACTAAATAGTAGACATGTATGTTGGCCTAGCCCCTAAGAGACTTCGTTTGGCATTTCTGAGTACATTTTTTGGTTCTAAGTGTGCAGAATCCCAGCAGCGCCCAGAGAGAATACTTGGCAGAACTAGGACTGCTTTGAGGTCACAAGCCAACTTAGCACAATTATAACCTTTTGTTATTTTCATCCCAGACGATACTGTTACAGGTCATGCTGTTTCCATAGAATGAGACCTTTCTCATAAATCTGAGCCCACGAAGCCGCAGGTGCCCCAGCTGCCACCCATCGCTGCCCCTGCTCCTGCTCTGCTGTTGCCCTCACACAGCTCATGCAGTCTCCCGTTCCTTCAGAGTGGGAGTACAGCAGTTGTGAGGGTGAACTTAGCATCAGTCCCTGGACTCTTAAGAGTGTCTCACTTAAGAGGGCTTTTTTTTTTTTAAAGACGAAAGAGCCCTGTATATATAAAAATCAAATGTACTCCAGTGCAAGGTTGGCGTTCACCCTTAAAACATGCTTCCAATTCCCACTTACATATGCGGTGTAAGAAGGCCAGACATACACATAACAGGGCAGAATGTTATCCTGAGGGGTGGTGGTCATTGGGAAGGGCTAGAAACTCAAAGGGCTAGGGATGTAGGTTAGTGGTAGAATATTTGCCTAATGTGTCAGTCCCTGTGTTTAATTCCAGCTAATACACACACACACACACACACACACACACACACACACACACACACACACACACACACACACACACACATCCAGAGCTTCTGAAGAATTAAAATTACATCAGACAAACTGAAGCCCAGAGAATGTGTATATAGCATAAGAACCATAGTTAGTAATATTGAGCATTTGCTAAGAGAGCAAGTTTGTTTTTATAAACAGAGACAATAGAAGCAAACATTATACAATTAAATGATCATTTACCATTCTCCAAGATGTTGCCTACCTATTTTAGAGGTAAGAGTAATATGGCAATGGTCAGTATAAGTCATTCACAACTAGGACGGCCAGAGTATTGAATTGTGACCATTTATATACTTTTTGGGGGGGGCAGTTTCAATCAGATACCTTCTTTGCTTCTTAGCTATCTGTTTAAGAGACAAAATCACAATGGTTTATTATTAGAGAAACATAGTTTCTTCCTGCAGCTTCCAAGTAAGGACTAAAAAATTAACAGTGGTGACAGTGAATAGGGGTCTTCAACAGACGATGCTATGGTTTCCTGGTAGCCTACCTGTTATTGTCCACCTTATTTATGCCTCTTTCTAGAAGGCTTTCTGTGTAGACACATTTTAAAAACTGTTATTTGTTCCAGGGAATTCAGTAATGAATGAGATGAGAGGGAATGCATTGAGGAAGAGTATTTTTTTTTCAGTTTCTCTGAGTTAATTTCATTCAATGTTGTTTTAGATTACTCGTAGGCAGGTATGTGTGTGTGTGTGTGGGGGGGGGTAAGTAGAGGCTCTTCTGCCCGAGAGATAAAATTTGAGAAGGGCACCTCTCTGTGGCGTCCCAGACTGAGTGTGCTGATAAGGCTGAGGAGCAGGGCCAGGAAGGGGCTCCAGAGTTATCTCGTGGTTCTTAGAACCTTGTTGCGTTTCTCTGTGAGGCTGAGATTTGGTCGGCGTAGAGGAACAGAAGAACAGGGCTAAAAAAGGTCTCTTCTTCCTCTTCCCCCCACCCCTTTCTCTCAGCTTGATGTGTCAGAATTTTTCCTCCTGATGGAACACTCCTATTGAAATATACAATAAAGAAGTAAAGGAAGTCACATGGTCATTAAATAATTAGTGGTTGTCACATGTGTACAGTGTAAAAATTTTAAACATTAGGACTCATACTTTTTAAGCCGCGTTCTATTTAAATGTTGTATATGGGGAATATGGATGGGAACCAGACTTGCTGAAATTGTTACAAACAGGTAAAAGTCAGCAGAACATTGCGCCAAAGGAGTTAATTAGCACTGTTCATCGAAATTGGAGTCTTACAGAGTCCTTTGCCATAAGGAGAGTATTATCAAAGAGGGGACCCACTTGGTGAACAAGGGCAGTAAGTGGTCCCCAGCGGCTCCTTCTGCTTCAGAAGACGAACCGGCTTTCCTTGTGAAGGAGTAAGACTTTTATCATGTTGTCTCTGCTCTCCAAGCTTCTCTTAGCTTTGTAATTCAGTGTTGAGAGTTGTAGGTGACATTGTGGAGAGACCACAGAAAGGAGGAGTGGAACTTTGCAATGTACAAAGATAGAAGAAAAGTGGGATTTGAGCTGGACCACAGAAAGTGTTTCTATGCTCCATGTACAGGGACGGCATATCTGGTAGCAACAGTAACAGAGCCAAAACCCAGGGCACCAGCTTATATGCCGCTGGGGTTGCTGGGATTAGTATGAGAATGGTTGAGGACGTGGATGTCAGATGATGCAGCAACATTATTCTGTAGGTCTAAATGTTTCGGGCCATACCATCAAATGTCAACAAGTTTATTGCCTTAACAAAGTCCCTGTTCACAAGCCTATGGCATGTAACTGTGTTCTCTGCCCTGTTTATTCCAAGATTGAAATCAGTGTTTGGCCTGGGGTGAGTCCTCATCTGGAGGCTTGGGCAGGGGTGGAAGGAGACTGTTTTAAAGGTCCTTGGTGTTGCTGGTTGAATGTAACTCTTGTGCTAGCAGTTGGAGGCTGCATCCAGTCTTTACGTGTTATCTGAACTCCATTCTGTCCTTTAGCCAGCGAGGGCCCTTTTCATGCTTTAAATCATTCTGGCTTGTGTTCTGAGACAAGCTGGAGAAGAGTCTCCTTTTAAAGAGATCATTTGACTAGGTCAGGCCCGTACTCTCAAGTATGTCATCACATCTAATCAAGGGAGTACAAGCTATGGAGTCCGTCCTCCTGTGGGGATTGTGTAGGACTGTAGACCAGAGCAGGAAGTTGCAATGATCCCCTTGGAGACCTGCCTTAGATAGGAGGCAGTGGGCCATCATGGGTGTCTAAAGAAGGGAATGCCATGCCCCAAGCAGCGTCCTAGAATGTGGAACGTAGGAAGCTCTTTGGAGAAATAGGGATTGGACGCAGATGACAAAGAAGGAAGTCTTTGAAATATCAAACGACCTGAAAGAATTAGGGGGCTCGTAATGGTGCTTCGTCTTAAAAAAGAAATTCCCTGCTTCTTTCATATCATTTATGCTAAAAAGAAATCGAAGGACCACTGGATCTTTCTGATAAGCTAATTTCAAAAATGAGAAAATTCTGAGCTTAAAGAGGAAAGAAGGACCTGATCACTGAGAGTTGAATTTAGAGCAGTGACCAGTCTAGAATGGCTGGGGGCTGTTAGAGCTGTACCAGAGAGGAGCTTGTTCAATTACATCATGGATTCTAGCAGCTTATTGGGATTTACCAGGAATTGCCATGGGAGGAGGCTGTCCTTAAATCTGACTAGATAGTTAATGGAAGTGATGGAGGGTGAGACCAGCCTAGTATAGACCAGCTCTGCAGTGTTGGGCAGGCAAAGAAGCTTAGGAAGCAGTGGAGGGCAGACTTATATATATATAGTTGAGATATATAAGTGGAGGCTTATATGAGATGTATGAGTTTGAGGGAGATATTTTTTCTTATTAGCCTCGACTTCCAAATGAGACTATTATGCCCATATAAGCACACAGTAACAGACTTATACATCAAAACAGTACTGTCAATCTTATGTGATCCCCCTAGTCCATAGAATGATAGTGGTCTCTGGGTGTGAGAAGACATGCTTAGCCTAGTAGCTACCATGTGATCAGTACCCGCTGTGTTACTAATATGCATGTTAGTAACTGTGACATTATAACTGTTCTGAGTCTGGGATTTAGGAAGCTCAAGTTTTCAAACGGTAAGAATCCTTTCATGTCGAGTTACAGGACCATAGTAAAAGAAGAGGATTGGATTTTAAATGAAATATGAGAATATCTAACAGAAGCTGGGGTCCAGAGGGTAGGAGGTCCAGAGGGTAGGAACTCCTGGTATGTTAACATTTGGCTTGATCTGGTAATACGCTGTTCCTACAGATTGAAGTCCTAGTGGAGCTCACAGACTTGAGGGTAAGAAGGAGTGGGGCAGGTAGACAGAGTAACAGTGGGTTCAATTAGGAGAGGCAGGAGGATAGGATTCTGGCCTATGTATAGTTCTCACCACGTGAAGAGTGGGACCCTTGACTTGTACAAACTCATTTGTATTGTGCTAATTTCTACCGATGAGATGGTCAAGTAGAGAAGAAGGGAGTTTCAGTTTAACTTCATTGAAAGAATGATGAGATGTGTTTAGGCAAGAGTAAAAAGCTGGGGGAGGGTGCCGGGAAGAGGAGGAAACATAGGAAGTGTATGGTTGGTGAGGTAGAGGGTTTGGGTGTCAGAAGGACTGATATGGAGCTGCTGGCAGGGGGCCACCATTGGAAAGACTACAGAGCTGTTGTTATTCTGAGAGACAATGCAAAGAGCTTGGCTCCCAAGCAAAGCTCTTGGTTTCCCTTGGGCTCTGGTTCCCTGTGGATGTAGGAGAGGCCTTGCTTAATGCTGTTTGAGGGATGCCATAACTTAGAGCTGGTGAAATGGCATTATGAACGATATTCAAAGCATCTCTAGAAGCCGGGGACCACAGTGTTTTAAAACACCATAGAGATGTTTTTGTCTTGCTTCTGGTGCACGGACCAGTTTAAAACCAGTGCTCTTTTTGTGGCTTACTTGGTGGTGGGTCTGCATCACCGCTGTTATTCATAAAAGTAAACTCCAGAAGTGTTTAGTGATCCTAGCTGAGGAGAAGTCAGGATCCTGTTCCTTGACTTTGCCTTTGTTCCACCTGTAAGGAAGGAGAGCCCGCCATACGTAGCTGGGGGACAGTGCCTTAACTCTTCAGTAAAGAGAGTATGGAGGGAACGCAGGGACACAGGTCTGCTGCTTGGATACTCTCCTGAGTTCGGGGATGGAGAAGAGTCCATAGTACAGTTCTTCCTCTCACAGGGAAGAACTCCATTCCTCAGGTGTGGAAGCACCGCCTCCATAGGCATTGTGTGGGCTCTGATGAAATGAGTCAAGCTTCTAGGAGAACTTGTGATAGGTTACTTTATGAACACCACCCTCATTCCACTGTGTAAAAAGGAACTTGCGATATTTTGAACTCCTTTCTCTATTTTCTACTTTCTTTCCTCTTTCCTTCCCCTTCCCCTTTCTCTCCCCTCCACCATTGAGCAAGGCCTTGTGCATGCTGGGTAAACATACGCACTGCTGCTACAACTGCTAGGCAATACCCCTAGCCCCTTATTTAATCTATAAAGTATAGTGTCATTTTCTCAAGGTTTTCCCCCGGCTCCCTCCCGACTATTGGTAGGCAGAGTCCTCTCTAGCTTTACTTCCTATTTAGTAAAATCTCTGGGAAAAATACCTCTGTAAAATACATATAAAACGAAAATAACATGAACAAGCAGAGTCTTGCCCTGAATAAGTACTATGATAACAAGGGGAGAGTTGTTTTTGATTTTTGAGTGGATGAGTCTGTAAACTAAAATAGCAAGTGTGATCTTTAGGCTTTTGGTGTTGATACCATAGCCTAAATTAAATCTTATCTGGAGGAATGTTTTTAAGTCAAAATTTTAAGCATATTGTCACAAGATGAATGGCTATATTAATATTCTCCTGAAGACCATACAGCAAAGCTGGTTTTAGCTATGTGCCTTGTCTTAGATATGGTTTTACTGCTGTGAACAGACACCATGACCAAGGCAAGCCTTATAAAGGACAACATTTAATTGGGGCTGGCTTACAGGTTCGGAGGTTCAGTCCATTATCACCAAGGCGGGAACATTGCAGCATCCAGGCAGGCATGGTGCAGGAGGAGCTGAGAGTTCTACATCTTCATCTGAAGGCTGCTAAAAGACTGGCTTCCAGACAGCTAAAATGAAGGTCTTAAAGCCAAGCCCATAGTGACACACCTATTCCAACAAGGTCACACCTCCAAACAGTGCCACTCCCTGTCCCAAACATATTCAAACCATGACACGCCTGCATAATAAATGCAAATTACTATTACTTAGCTGAGACTTAGGTTTGTTGGTTTTGTTGGAAATGTTGATAATCTTAAATATACAGAATCGAAACAAGAAATTAGCCATTAGGCATGGCCTTGTGTTATGTTCTACAGGATTGAACATTTAGGAGAGGAAAGGGGTTAACACCACCAAAGTTACTACCACCTTGAGCTCTCTTTCTATCTCTGTCTCTGTCTGTCTGTCTGTGTGTCTGTCTGTCTGTGTGTGTGTGTGTGTGTGTGTGAGAGAGAGAGAGAGAGAGAGAGAGAGAGAGAGAGAGAGAGAGAGAGAGAGATAGTAGCCACCCCTTCATTAAGAAGGAGCTCTTGAGACTTGTTTTTGTGGTGGGAGAATGAGGTCAATGATATTCAGTTGAAGCCACTAGAAGAACTGAGAGGGTTGGCGTAGGTCCCTAGAGAGCAGGACATGCTATTTCACAAATACTCTGCAGTGTCTCCATGAGCAAGATACACAGACTGGAACTTGTCTTTTGATGATGTTTGAAGGAAGGGTGGCTTATTGTCACATTGAGTTCGTGTGGAAAAAAAGCAGTGCATTTCACATGCCAAAGACTCCACTAAACCTGGACAGTAGTAATAGCCTCTTTTGGTCCACATTAAAGTCTCCAGTAAACCAAAAACCAAAATCATACATCGGAAATGCAGGGAACTGTAGACTAGCCTTACGGCACCCATGGTCATCAGTATCCCTGGTGGCCAGGATGTTAGCTAAGAGTTGCCTAAGAGCTCCTTACAGTTTTCCCAGGACCTTCAGAGTCCCATTCTGATGTCTGGAAAGTCTTCCTAAGCTGCATTGAAGCTTGCTGGCTTGAACACAGGGACAGATGGTGGCATCTGGGTTTCATCAGCTGCTGCTTGAGGAGCTTGGGCAGAGTGCTGAAGACAGGCTGGCTTTGAGGTTATTCAAAGTCAGATTCCTGAAAGGATCCTGGACATAAAGACTTTTATAGAATGTTATCATTTCTATTTCTTATCTGACCTGCATAGCATACTGTGAAGAGGTCTGCCCCCATTTGAACAAGCGCCCTTTCCCTTTGGGAACATGTCTGCCTTTCCAGGGCTGCTCAAATGCTCACACCTCATTATTCTTACTGACTTCCTGAGTAGGGAGATCCTTGCCTCCTTCTGAACATATCCGTAGATCTTGGTGATGTCGGCAAACATGGAAGAAAGGGGGCCTGGGCAGTAGAAAAGCTCTCTAACCAAGTCCTCGGAGGTAAAAGCTTGATATGCATACACACTGGCTTACCTTCATTTTTCTCTTCACCCAGAGGGGCTAATATTTCTTTTTATCTCACGGACATGTATGTTTTAGTAAGTCTTCTCTAATATTTCTGAGACTGAAGCAGGATAAAGTAATAAATAATAAATAATGGTACAGTTATATCCTGCCTTAAGTGGGATAATCAGCAGATGATATTTAAGACCAAGACTTCATGGTCCTTTCAGAGTAACATAAGCTTAGAGCATGGATAGCATATATTTTGCAGCAATTTTAAATAATTTATGAATCTTGTTTCTTATTTTGGTTGTTTGTGTCCACATCAAAAATAATTTGCACAACATCTAATTCAGATCCTATGTGCTTTAAATAGAAAACAGTTTGAGTTGAACATAATAATATGTAAAATACATAACCTAAGAGACATTTGTGGCCTGGAAGCTCTGTAAATTACTACTAATGTTTCTTCAAGCATCCGTTGGCGATGAAACAAAAGCCAATTTAATGTTCACAATATGACTTTGCACTTAACAAACTTATGGATTCTAATATCACTGAAATCACACACCTATTTTATTTCCACCAGTTCAGTAAATAATTCTGACGATGTTTACAAATGTGGACAGGGAATCTCTGCTGTTTTTCAGGCTGTTACATAGACCCAAATGCCACTGTGGCCCTGCAACTATGGGCACAACTATGGGAACCCTCCTGAGGCTCAGTTTCTGGGCTTCCATCTTGTCCCCAGCTCTTTCTTCACACTCACCAGCAGACACTGAAAACTGTCCTTCTGGCTGAACTCCACTTTCCATTCTGTCTTTACCAGGACACTATGGCATGGACACAGGAGGTTGGATAGGGATACACTCTCAACTTCCCCATCTGCGAAGCCGCCTCCCTCTCTTGTTGACGTTTATGCTTTGCAAATGACTACTAATTTGAAGTTATTTACGTATTTTACCATTCATTTAAACTTAAGTGGAAAAGGCAAAATTGTTGACTACGACCTATGACTGTCCCAGGGAGAGTCCTCCTTCACAAGACAAAATCTCAATGTCAAACATTATCTCTTTTAAACGAATTTTGAATTCGACTGCATTCATTCCAATGTAAACTGCACCAGCTTTATTACCATTGCTAAGAGTGATGGTAATGTTGGTACCTACTATGTTGCTACCGCATGCACTTACTGTGCAGCTACCACATGCAGTGTACTCACTGTGCAGCTACCACATGCAGTGTACTCACTGTCCTGCTACCACGTGCAGTGTACTCACTGTCCTGCTACCACATGCAGTGTACTCACTGTCCTGCTACCACATGCAGTGTACTCACTGTCCTGCTACCACATGCAGTGTACTCACTGTCCTGCTACCACATGCAGTGTACTCACTGTCCTGCTACCACATGCAGTGTACTCACTGTCCTGCTACCACATGCAGTGTACTCACTGTCCTGCTACCACATGCAGTGTACTCACTGTGCTGCTACCACATGCAGTGTACTCACTGTGCTGCTACCACATGCAGTGTACTCACTGTCCTGCTACCACATGCAGTGTACTCACTGTGCTGCTACCACATGCAGTGTACTCACTGTGCTGGTACCACATACAGTGTACTCACTGTCCTGCTACCACATGCAGTGTACTCACTGTCCTGCTACCACATACAGTGTACTCACTGTCCTGCTACCACATGCAGTGTACTCACTGTCCTGCTACCACATGCAGTGTACTCACTGTGCTGGTACCACATGCAGTGTACTCACTGTGCTGCTACCACATGCAGTGTACTACCACATGCAGTGTACTCACTGTGCTGGTACCACATGCAGTGTACTCACTGTCCTGCTACCACATGCAGTGTACTCACTGTCCTGCTACCACATGCAGTGTACTCACTGTCCTGCTACCACATGCAGTGTACTCACTGTCCTGCTACCACATGCAGTGTACTCACTGTGCTGCTACCACATGCAGTGTACTCACTGTCCTGCTACCACGTGCAGTGTACTCACTGTGCTGCTACCACGTGCAGTGTACTCACTGTCCTGCTACCACGTGCAGTGTACTCACTGTCCTGCTACCACGTGCAGTGTACTCACTGTCCTGCTACCACACGCAGTGTACTCACTGTCCTGCTACCACACGCAGTGTACTCACTGTCCTGCTACCACGTGCAGTGTACTCACTGTCCTGCTACCACGTGCAGTGTACTCACTGTCCTGCTACCACGTGCAGTGTACTCACTGTCCTGCTACCACGTGCAGTGTACTCACTGTCCTGCTACCACGTGCAGTGTACTCACTGTCCTGCTACCACATGCAGTGTACTCACTGTCCTGCTACCGCGTGCAGTGTACTCACTGTGCTGGAAACTGGGAACTTGAAACATCTCAGTGTTAGGACAGAATCCGTGAAAGAAACAATGATCTAAGTTATAAAGCAAGCAGATGGACAGGTCAGTTGTAAATTCCTTTTCAAATTATGCCTTTCTAAGGGTCTTGAGAGATGGCTCGGTGGCTAAAAGCTTATATCATGTTTCCAGAGAACTGAATTTGATTCCTAATACCCACATCCATCCATGGCACACAATTCATAACCACCTTTAACTCGGGCTCCAGGGAATCTGATGCCTCTGGCCTCTGGGCATCTGTGCTCCCATGCACAGACTCACAACTGGCATATATATATGTGTGGTGTGTGTGTGTGTGTGTGTGTGTGTGTGTGTGTGTGTGTGTAAGTTTAAAAAATAAGAAAGGCATTTAAACAGTTATGCTTTGATTATAAGAGTAATTCTTGTTTTTTAAAAACATGTATGTAGCAGCACATGAGACATCATAAATGACATTGGCATGTAAACTCATTGTCATTCATTTTCCAGAAAAAAACAAAACAAACAAACCTCACTGTTAACAATTGGTACATCTTTGTCTGGCCTCTTGAGAATGATCTTTGTAGATCATCTGAAAACTTATTAAGTAGCAGGTTTATTGGTCCTTATGATTCCTTATCCCACCTCGTGCTGAGGATCTGACTGAGGCCTTACATGTCACACCACTGAGGTGCACATTTCTAGACCAGGACAGTAAGATCCTTCCCACATCTGATCTACTTAGTGAATATTTCACCACTAACTAGACACACCCTTCCTTATTGGGTTAGCTAACCTTAGTCAATCATACATTTTAAAATGGCTTTTAGCTAGTATATGCAGAAGCTCACCCAGTCTGGTGTTCAAAGCTATCACTTTCCATGTTTTATTTAAACTAATGAGTGGATAAAAGAGATTCTGTCCTTCAGCCTCCTCATTCTGTTCTTGTGCACTGTTTTAACTCACGTTGTTGTCATTACAAATGCACTACCCAGTCTACTAGAAACTGGTGTAAACGTTGGTGCCTTGGAGATGAAGCGAAAACCGCCCTGGCCATTTCTCTTTTTACCCTCTCTGCTTATTGCCTTGTTAATGGGTTTGGCATAAGATCACTTTTATCCAACTATGCACCTCGAGAAATTAAAAGTAATTTATTTGCTGAAAATAATTGCTATGTGCAGAGAGAAGTGGGAAATAAATGTCCTTCCCATCTTAGGTGTGCCCTTTCTGTTCCTACATTTAATCCATTTTTATCTTTCCTTTTTCTGTTTTGGTGCTGAAATTGAACCCAGGTCCTTACACATGCTGGGCAAGCATCCCACCCCTGAACCCTTGTGTTCACATTGTCTTAATGAACATACACTCATACATATGTGTGCATACTAGCATAGTTTATGTGAGTTGGATCGCTTGAAGTGGTTTATATAGGGTGACTCTCATCCCTGTGCACTGCAGAATAAGCAACTTCTTTTCTGCTTCTTATGTAAAGTACTTGGTGAGGAGTGTGGCCCTGGTCAGGCCATACCTGTGGCATGGTAGAGGAGGGTAGAGGCTCTTTTAGAATCATCTGAGAGCTGATGCATAGTCGGACATTGGCTTGGGCTGTTAGAGGACAGGGAGAAAGACATGAGTTGATTCTGTGGTACTGAATGTGGAAGAACAGGAGGAGAGGGAGTAGAGAGGCATACATTTACCGCTTCAAGTTCTGAGAACAGATGGAAGAAAGAACAGTTACAACTCCTAGAAATGTTAGGACAAAGGAACCGTGCTTTCTCACCAGAGAGCACTCTGCTTGTGTGTGTGTGTGTGTGTGTGTGTGTGTGTGTGTGTCTGTGTGTGCATGTGTCTCTGTGTGTGGTGTGTGTGTGTCTGTGTGTCTGTGTGTGGTGTCTCTCTGTGTGTGTGTGTGTGTGTGTGTGTGTGTGTGTGTGTGTGTGTGTGTGTGTGTGTGTGAGTCAGGGGTAAGGAGGGATGAAAAATTTAGCTGGGTGAAGGCTTCCTGCAGATGATCCTAAGTGGAATTCTGAAAAGAGTCTGGGCAGAGACTTGGATACCCGTGTGTGTGCTGTTGTTACACATTAAGTACTTCGAATCTCATATTAAGGTTTGGAAACCTTAACGTTCAGGAAAGTGGTGTAGTCCCATTTCGCCTGTCTAATGTGTTTCCCACATGACCATGTAGCTGTGCTCTCCAAGCGTGGTCTTTGGTCAGGCAGCATTGGCACCATGGGAACTCCTGTGAAACCCAGAGACAAGGGTCCTACTCTGTCTTGCTCACACCGTGACCGTGGTCCAGAAACTGCTGGAATAAGTTCTGAAAGTGATTCTTCTATGTTGAAACTGAAGAACTCCTGATGTGGATGATAGACCAACAGAACTATTGTAGATTCCCTAGGCTGGAGGACCTTGGTAAGCAAGTCATCATTTTCTAAGGCTTAACTTACACAACAAGCTTCCTGCTGTGGCCTTCTGCTAGGAAGACTTACCAGGTAATGAGAGGTCTGCGGTGGCATTTTAAAAAGACACGGCAGTAGTTCTGTCTCCCTTCCAAAGCAATGCTTCTAAAAGTACACATGGTCTTAGGCGAATCACCTGGAGGTGGCTGGTGGAATTTTCGGTTCTTTCTCACATTTCACCCAACTGCTTTAGTGTTTATGTCTGGGCTGGAATGGGGAAGAAGGAAGTAGACTTTATCTAACTTGAGCTAATTATTCTCTAGGCATGAGGTCAGCAGACCATGACCTTGGGTAAAACATTGCATCCCTTTGTGCCTCAACTTCTTATCTAAGTAATGGGGATAATGATGCCTCCCTGACAGGCTTACCAGGATAAGGTGGCTCACTTGTGAAAGGGTTTTGTGGGTGTGAAGTGTGCTAAGTGTAGTGGAATTAATTTTTAAAGCATGTATTATGTGAAGTTGTACCAAGCTTTTTAACAATATTTTTTCCAGAGGAGTTACAAGCTATTTTATAGGGCTCAACTAAATTATTTATGTTATTGCTAAATTGGAAATATGTTAGAATTACATAAAAGAGCTTGAAATGCTCAGTCTTTTAGTTTGGGTTGAATCTTGGTTAGTTAATTGGCTTTTGAGCATATCAAGGCATTTTAGGAATAAACCCATTATGAGGTAGTGCATTGTGTTTTAATTTTTTCTTTTTATCCATTGAAAGGTGATTCAATCTAATAGTAACAAGAATATATAATTATATACATATGTATGCATGTTTGCATATGTATGTGTGTATATATGTATATACACACATGTGCACACACACACACACACACACACACACACACACACACACACACACACACACCTTTCCAGACCAGGAACAAAGTATATGAATAAATTCTAACCAATAAGTCACTGAATGGGCTGTGGTAACTCATCAAGCCTTGAAGGTAATTAGAATATTTTTGTTTTTATTGTTCAGAGAGAAATACATTGGCTCTTAGCATCAGTCTTTTAGCTTGCCCATTCAAACAGTTCATGGACAGTTCTCACAGCTGTAGGCCCAGGTCTCACAGACATTGGTTCATTTGGACTTGCTTGTTTCCATTATGAAGGAATGAATGCTTAGTTACCTCCTGTGCTTGTCCTCAGTCTTTAGTAACCATGCTTTGTTCGAGTTAACACTGGAACCACACACATTGAGTACCCATTAGACTGAACTTACCATTAAGCTTAGGGACACATTTTGTTGTGAACACTTAGAGTAGCTGGGAAATCATTTAAATGCTCTCGTTCTTTCTTGATACCAAGGCACTTTCTGAAGTTTCTTCTCTGTTAGGATCTTATCGGTGTCCCGTTGTCATCCTTTTAAATGACTGCCCACAAGTTCTTCTCTAGTCTCATTGGGAAATACAGGACAAGGCTGACATGAAAGGTACCTGTCAGCTGAGGTTGTCTGGGGGTGCAAAGCTCCTCAGTACATCCGTGCTTCATCTCTCTTAAAAATCAATGAACTTCCAGCCATGATTGTCAGCACCAACTCTGTGACTTGCTTTACCCTGGCTGTGGGTTCTGTTTTCTGTATTCGGCTCGACCTCTGTGCAGTTGCTGGCCTTGAGTACCCTAGCAGGACAGTGCTGTTTTCTTTTCTCTAAGGTGGACGGTAGGGAAGTCACAGCCCCCTCTCCACTACTTTCACTGTTTTTTCATAGTTCTGACTATCATTTTATGTCACTACAGTTCTTTTACTACTTTGCTTTTTAGTGTAGAGTCTACTCAACTGTCATATCCCATCTGTTTCTGTGCGTTTCGAACTATTGATATAGAAAAGGAAGTGTATCTATTTTAAGACATTCCTCAGATGCAACAACATCTGAATCCAGGTTGTTTTGTGGATGCAGCTTTATAAAATGAAATTCTAATTTTAGGTAAAAAAGAACAACAACAACAACATTCAAGTAATATTACTATGAAACATGCACATAACACCACCACTAACCCTAAACACCAAACCCTGCTCTACTCAAATAACTGGGGTAGTGGGGCTAAGGAGTCTTGTTTCTGTGTGCATGGCCCCCTCCTTCTACCACATAGGTTCTGCTCAGCTGAGGCATGTCTTTACCTGCTAAGCTCTCTCATTGTCCTCGATCTTGTTTTTAAATAAAAAAAAAATTAATTTTATACTATCTCTTTTCCTATTTTACAGTTCTTCCCAATGTGCCAAGAGTGTATATATACGCATAGAATGCAAACACAGAGTAATGTATGTGCGTACTAAATAGATGACCTCGGCTATAGCTTCAAAGCTATAATATATTAAAGTTAACTTATTTTGAATTATCAGAGGACAATTATTAAATGCCATTTCCAGCTTTTAGTCCAAACAGAAAGGGAACGATTGGTTCCTATAGATGAGAATTCCAGCTCTTAGCCAGACTTTCCTATATTTTCACTTAGTCAGAGGTAACAAATCCATAGAATACCTGCGGTGTCCGTGAGACCCTGCTAAAATAGTACACGTCTGGATGGACGTAACAAAACCTGAGATAAGAAGGAAGGACACTTCAGGACCCAGCCAAGAACACTTACGTTTGAAGGTTAAAAATATTCTTCCTGTTTTTTTCCTAGTAAAGGACTTTAAACAAAAGTAAAGAGTGAGCGATGTTTCCGTTACACTTATTATTCCCGTGTCTTCTTAAGATGTTACTTTTTGGCTTGCTTATGAGTTGCCTGATCATTATAGTTACTTTGTGCTTTTAAGAACCAGAAGTAACTAACGATGTTGTTCGTGTTTGGTGATGATTAATGGGGTTTGTGGATGTCGATGAGCTGCATACATGCACATGTATGTGTGCATGTATGTGCGCCTATACTTTAGATTTTTTTTTTTTTCGGTACAACTAAAATGACAAAAGAACAGTGAGTTCATCTAGGCTTTCAGTGTCTGGAACCCAGGGTTCTAATCTTGAAGTTATTAAGAAAGATATTTAAAAACATTCTAATTATCATGTGTAAGAACCTTTAAAGCGAAGAAACAACTTTTACCTTGTTCTAGAAAGATCTGAACCAGAAGGCATCTGAAGTGCATTTTGTACTTGGATTTACTCCGTAGCTTGGATGCCCCGTGTATTCCGGGCTTTACTTGGTAACTTGCATGCTTCCATACATGTTTAATTTCATTGAAGTTTTCATTCTGGAAAGGAAGCGAAATATTGTATCGTTTTTCCAAAGGAAAATGTTTGTGGTGTTGCGAAAATGAGAACAGATGGCTTTGTAAAGCTTTGGGGAGAAGAGCAGCACTTCAATTCAAATTGTGAGGCGAAGTCAGAGACAAACACGTGGCTACCAATTGTTGTAGATATTTATATGACTTAACTCAGGCATGTTAAACAAAACACTGGAAAGGGAGAATTTTCCCCCCTATTTTTACAGACCAAACTTCATGGAGTATAGTCTGAAGCAGCTAGGTTTCGTAAGGAAACAAAACAAAACAAAACAAACAACAACAAAAACCCCTAAACAAACAAACAACCCCAGAGTGATCAGAGAACAGCTTAGTGGCATAAGATGTGTTCTGTAATTTTGGGTTTCACAGTGGCTAAGTTTACCCAGATGCAGTGTGACAGCCTATTAGCAAGACCAACAGATCTGAACATGGAGGCCTCTGCTCTCTCCCCTGCTCACAGTGATTAGCTTTGCAGCAAGGCCTCGAAGCCTGACTGTGCTGGGCATTAACTTCTCCCCACTTCTCCACAGCTGAGCAAAGTGTTCATTACCTCCGCCATATCCAAAGTGACGTCTAGTGACGTCTCCATGCAGGCGGCCTGCTGTTTCATTCATAACCACAAAACAGACCGAAATGACTTTCCTTCTTTTTACAACTTGCAAAGAGTTAATGGACTGTGCTGGCCCCCTGCCAGAACCCTTAAGAAACTTTATTAATGTGTTATGAGGCCAGGACACCATAGTGTGGGATTTGGTTGGTTATTCATCCTAATGAATAAAAATATGTACGCACAATTAAAGCTGCATGCTTGCACAGTTGCTTTCTAATAAATGGCGAGTCTTTGTCAGGATTCCTCGTCGCCTTTACTGCCAGCTGTGGTCTTCTTACCTCTGTCCCAAAATCAGCACAGTGCTGGGAAAGGCTTCGTTTAAGGAACACTAGTGAAGTGTTTGAAATGAATGATGGAGATAGACGGTTAGAAGTAGGTAGAAAAGTATATTTTAAATCTCCATTAAAAACAGCTAGCTATTACTCTGTGCTCTTCTTTTATTTAAGTGATTCGACATATATAAGATGAACTTATTTATATCAGTTAATCATACAACAGAGGTGGCACCATTTTTCAAATCTTATTTGCTTTTCCCCAAATGATTTTCTTAGCACAGTCGTTAGACTAGAGGACTTTTATGCCCGTCCATTAATAGAACTCTTGAAGGGCTCCATGAAAAAATAAATAAAAACCTTTTGGCAAGTAACAGATATCAAGAGAAAGAATATTACTCTTCCCAAATAATAAAATCTGAACTGGCTTTTGCAAAGCTGACCTTAATTGCAGCTGCCAGTTCTGAGGCATAAGATGACCCATGTGACCTGGGGTGCTAGGAATGGAGATTCGTTCCACTTCCGTTTCACTATTTTTTTTTTTTTTTTTTTTTGTTGCCAGCCATCTTTTCAAAGTGAGGCACTTGGCCTTATGAATTTCACAGTACTGTGTCATCATGCTCACTGAAGCAGGGAAATCTTTCTTGTCCGAGGACTTGGTGTTTGAGGACGTGCCGGAGATGGTGCTGGAGGTCTGTGGAACAGTGGGAACTGGCTCTTGGCCTTACTTGTAGGAAAGCCACCAGCCTGGTAAAGCACCACAAAGACGATATTAGCAGTCATGGAGAGAGGACAATGGAAGCCATCAGACTGTTCTTGGGAGATGCGGCTTAGCAGGAAATCACCCAATCTTGTGGAAGTTTCCTGACTATGGTGGGAGGTGATGGGGGGTTTGTGGGTGTGAGCAACTGATGAGGCTGTAGTGGAAATGGGGCTCCTTTACTTACCGCCCCTTGGCCTGTACTGCAGTATGCCAACACAGCCTTCAGTTTGTGGCAGCCATGGGCAGCGGGGTTTTCTGGTCTCTGCTGTGCACATTACAAGCCCCGGCCTCAGTTTACCACGCTCAGCAGCCTGCACTCAATGGCAGTCTCTGTCAGGAAAATTGGAAAGTCATATGTTGAAAATTAAGAGAATTGACCAAGATGCCATGCAACTTGTCTACTTACAATGCAGGGTTTTTGTTTGTTTGTTTTTGCTTTGTGTGTGCGTGAATCTTACTCAAAGTAGGAAAAAACAGTCGTTGAAATTGGATTATAGAGTCAGATTGTCTGAGGTTTAATTCCTTGCTTTTTCATATAGTAGCTAAACATACTCCGTCCATGTTCCTTATTTTAAGGGGACAGTGACCAGAGCCCACTTTCCCTTGTTCCTGTGTGGCCTGGTGGGCAGTGAAGGACATGTACCCAGCTGGTCAGTGGCTCTTGGCCTGTCTTAACTGCACTGCTGTTCATTCTTCCGTGAAGTAGTCACTGAGAGAGAGGAGACATGAGTATTTAAGTGAGAACGTGTAGGGCGTTCATCATCCCTTTACACATCTATCAGTTATCCACACTGCTATCTTTCAGGAATAGATATCAATTTTATATGTGCTGCACTGTCTGGTGCACTTGATGATACATGAAGTGTACAAAATTCTAGAAACTCGGGTTCTCTTTGAGGTTAGAAAATACAGCCATTTTGTCAGTAGGTTTGTCAAAAATGGCCACAGGAAGGAACAAGCAACTCTGAGTGTTTTTGTAAAGCAATGTCTTCTTCGCCAAGTTCTTCCTCCCAGAACAGAATCCTCATGCAGGAGGTGAGCGACCATCATTTGGTGAATGATTGATGAATAGATTATTGCTTTGGAATTTGGAAAGTCTCAAGGAAGAAAGTGACAAGTTAGCAAAATCATAAAACCCTCATGTCAAAGCTGAGCTTGGCTTGCACCCTCCATCCAATGCCTCATCTAGGAGGATCTTAGTGGCTTGCAGGATAGATAGCCAGTGTAACCTGAAGAGGAAAGTTCCTGGTTCAGTGAGAGACCCTGCCTCAAAAGACTGAGGTGGAGCCGTATAGAGGAAGACACCTGATGGCTGTGTCTGGCCTTCACACACTGGCGCGCAGGTGAGCACACATGCACAGAGGTTTACATGCTCCATGTTGCATTACAGAGACGTTAGGCCATCCTCCATTGTAATGGGGATGGGAAGGAAAGCAGAAATTATTAGCGTGGCTGTGCTGAGTGTGGGGCATACTATTAAAGGTAGAAAGACAGGGCATTTAGTGACAAATCACAATAAATGTAATGAGTGCTCCCAGTCTGTCAGCTACATGGAATTCAACCTTCACCTCTGAATTCTCGAGGCACAGGTGGATGCTGGCTTCCACTGGAGCTTACTGATCACTGCCAGTGAGTATAGGGTAGCATATTGGGCCCACTGTGTCTAACGGCCTGAGCTTAAACTTGTGGGACTCTCTAAAAGAAAAACCCAGTTGTCTCATTACAACATTTGGCATCTGGGGACACAGCATTCTAGCTGGATTTCAGTTTTGAGGGGGGAGAGGTGGTGGGCAGAGACAGAGATAGAGACATTATGCATTTTTCTGGGGCTAGGTCCTTTATATGTCCCTTAAGGTTTTGTATATATTCCTACCATGAAGAAATCAATACATCTTACTTTCACACAGCCCCCTTCTACTTCCTGCGTCTCCCTTCATTTCCTCATTCCTTTCCTTCTCTCCCTTCACCCCCCCTTCCCTCCCTCCCTCCCTCCTTTCTCACTGCCCCTTTAGTCAGCTCCTGCGTCTTGCAGAGATGGAAAGATTGTGGGTTTTATTCCACTTTTCTCAGTCTGGTGGGTTTTGTGCTATAGACAATTCCTCAAATTCAAGGTGTTTGCTGGAGAAAGGCAAAAAAGGGGTTGCTTTATAATGTTATTAGAATGATATAAAAGGATCACAGCCTTTAAAAGAGAAGCCGATTGGACTTGCCTGAATTTTCTAAACACGCATACTGTGTTGGGGCTCTGAGTGCAAGCGCATTTCACCACTGCAAATGGCAACTGGCCCGTGCATGCGCTTCCACAGTAAATTTAAGTGTGATCAAGAGGATTTAATTTTACCTTTTCACACAGATTTAAATGAGCTGCTTTAATTAGCGGAAGGCATTGAGGGTTCACCTGTGACGGAGATGGAATTTGGAACCAGATCCCCGTATTCGCGTTTCTAACTTGTAGCCTTCAAATAATGCTTTGTGGTTTCTCAAGCAGCTTTAGGGAACAAAACAAAACAGTATGTTGTGGTAGCATCTCTTATCCGTGTGGGAAATGCCCCCTGGGCTCTGTGACAGCCTGCAGCCCTGCCCAGCCGCAGTGGCCTTTGCCCTGGCCAGGCGCAGGCCGACGACATTTCAGGAGGCCGCTTGGCAGCCATTTTAGATCTGCCCGCGCAGAGCCCTGGCTGCCAAGAGCTGCAGCCACTCTGTGCCAAGACACTCTTGGCAGTGGAGATAAACTTTGTAGAGATACACAGTCCAGAAATATCTTATAATTACAAAGCACAGGGGGCAGAATGTTTTTACAATACAGCTGTGCTAATGTAAACATTTAATTTGGCAGCCTTCTCCACCCACTTTTCAATTAACCGGGTTTATGCAGATACTTTAGCTCTGTAATAAACTTTATTGCTACTTCTCTTAGAGTACAGTTTATGAAACACAGATTTGAGGGGCTTGGGGGGGCCGTGACTGTCCATCCATTTAGGAAAGCATACTATGAATGTTAGGTTGCCATGAAGGGGAAGCTTAGCTTTCTGTCTGGAAAATGCCACAGCCCTGGCTTGACTCAAAGAACTGCTTTGGGGGGAAAATGTGGGGGCTGTCTCCTTTGGCTCCCAAAGCATGCAAGAAGATATTAATAGAAAGAGGTAAAATCACTTATGTAGTGCATAAAGACACTCGTGTTGATCATTAAAAAGGATAAATGTCCCCTGCAATGCATGAGACAGCTTCAGAGATAAATTCCCAATAGCAGTTCTTACAGATATAATTATAATAATTGTGTGATCGCCGTGATAATTATTCTTATAGACTGAAAGAAATAATTTTCTATCTAGAGTAGTATTCAACTGTTCTGCTCACAAAGCCAGTCAATTGATCTTTTTTAGCTAACCTAAAAAATTGTAGAGGTCATGGGGTTTTGCAGCTAAGTTTGGAACTAAATGACTTTGTTAAAAGCACCCCTCCCCAATAAGGAATATGACATCATAGTCAATGAAGTGTCTTTGCAGTGATTTGCTTACACAGTTCTCATAAATTAGGGAAAGTCATGCACATATGCCATACATATCAAAGCATTTTCTTAAAAACAGATTTAAAAATTTATGATTTTCTTTATTCTAGATTGGAAACATTGTCTTGGTTATGATTATTTTCTTTTAAATTTTTTTGTTTTTTAGATTTATGTATATCAGTGTTTTACGTGTGCAAGTATGTGTGTGTCCGTGTCCGTGTGTGTCCGTGTACGTGTATATGAGCGTGTACATGTCTGTTTATTTATGTTTATGAACCACAGGCATGGCTGGTTCCTGTGGAGGTCAGAAGAAGATTGGATCCCCAGGTACTGGAGTCGTGCATGGCTGTGAGCCACCATGTGACTTTGGGGAAATAACCTAGGTCCTCTGCAAAAGCAGCCAATGCCTTTAGCCATTTTTTTATGCCTGGTTATGATTTTTTTTAAGGTAGTATTTTTTTTCTTAGTGGTGGGTGTAGTAATAGAAAATTGGTTTTTATGGTGTTTTCTCTTAGGACCTTTTAAAGAGTCCTTCCTTTAGTCTTTCTCCAGCTTCTAGACTAGGGTATGACCACATGATGGTTTTTTAATTTGAGATGATTATTAATTTAATTCTTCAGCTTCCTAACTAGCCCATAGATTCCTCGCTACTGAAGACAGTAGAGGGCAAAGAATGTTAAGCCGTTCTTCTCACAGCTGGGTCTCACATTGCAGCAGTGGTGCAACCTTCTCATTGGCCATCTTTGTTGATGTCACCTTTACCCATGATGCTTTGCAGATAGCAAACCAGCACTCGTGGTCTGTTGCTTGCTTGTATCTACTTATTTTAAATTTATAATTTATTTTTTTCAGAGACAGGGTCTTAATATATAACTGGCCCAACAAACTTATGACCAGGCTGGCCTCCTACTCACAGGAATCTGCCTACTCTGCTTCCAGAGCGCTGGGGCTAAAGTATGCTACCATACCCAACATTACTTGTATATTTTAAGCTGAACCATTTATTTTTCTAAGAGGATAAATTTAATAACTATAGGAGGGAATAATATATAGAAGGAACATTGTTGGTTTTCAGTCCTCTAAAACTAAACAAATGGCCAAATGGCCAAATGCACTTAAGAATTAGGTGCATTTGTCTGCTGCTGGGGATTGAACCCATGGCTACCCACTGAGCTGTTCTCTAGCCCCAGCATCTCACTCTTGTTACTTGTTTGAGTAAGCTGGTAGCTCATTATTAATCTTTCTTTTAAATTGTTTTGTTTTTCCTGAGGGAATGGGTGATTTTCATCCATTTTCTCCATGGATAGGATATTTAAGATAACACCCTTTCTGCAATGTAAACAGATGTCCCAGTTTGTACAAGGTACGTTAGGATACGGTCAGTCACAACTATGGAGGGAAACAGCGCATGCGCAGCCAGCCCCAGCACAGTGTTAAAGCCTTATTAGAGATGGGAGCGAAGTTATGTGGCCCTACAGGGTGGTCTCATTAGGTGGATGCAGAAAGAGGGCCAGGAAGAATATACCAGATGAAGGAAATCAAGCGCTTTAAAGATGAAATTGGAGTTTGTCTGACGTCAGAGTAGCGACATTTCCGTAATGAAAGCCACATGGGTAAAGAGCATGGAGACCTGCAATTAGCAAAACAAGGGGGAGGAGCCTTAAAAGATAAGGTCTGAAGCAACACCTGGAATTAAGGGGTTTCCAGCAAGTCTTTCCGGTTCACTGAAATGAGAGAGGGTAGGGAAAGGTCCTGCAGGAAGGACAACAATACGGACTTTGACATTCAAATGAGAGCAGGGTTAGCTACAGAGGGTTGGGGGTCCCAGACAATGAGTAGAATTTTGCTAAATGGAGCTGGTTGAGTTTGCCTTGGGGTTACAGGCAGGAACCAGGAGGTGGGCCAGTGGAAGGGGTTTCTTAGTCAGAAACCCACTGGTCCCACAGTAGAGAAAGAGGTAGCCATCTACTTTAGAAAGCAGCTCCCACAAAAAGAGTCTTACGTAGACAATGGAACTGGTCCCCAAAGGCAAAAGGATGGGGCCTTTGAAGGTTCCAGATACATGGAGTCTGAAGTCAGTTAGGACCCTCTGTGGCTGATGGGAATAGCAGTGGTGGTCAGGCACCCCTGGGCTCTGATGCTGGTTAGAAGATTACTTTCGATCCGTATTAGGTGGAGATCAGGGAGTGTTTGGGTATTCCTCTTTTATTTTGCTTCTCCGTAGATTGTGTTCCTTTGTAGGATGTTTCTTTCCCCAGTTTGAGAGAAGGTGTTTGCAATACCTTTTCAATTTAATTTCATTATTTGCGGCTGTGTTTAAAGAAGCAGACGCCACTGTGAAATTTTGATGGGAGAAGACGCGAACAACTTCATTAAAAAAAAGAAGAAGAAAGAAAGAAAGAAAGAAAGAAAGAAAGAAAGAAAGAAAGAAAGAAAGAAAATGTGCCCAACCATTGAGTGCACTCCTCCGGGGAGAAGACCATGCGCTCAGGTCCCTAGAATCACCCAGTTAGCGGCAGCAAGCGAGGCTCAGTTTACTGGCACTGCCTCCTCTGCCCTTCCTCCTTGTGTGAGTCCCTACTTTAGGCAAAGACCCAGAAGCCAGCAGATGAGGCTACATCATCCCTTAGCTGAGCCAGCCAATGCCTAAGTAGAAACAGTAGCCCAAAGTAAATGGGTGTGGCCCTGCAGCTTCCTCAAAGGGGGGTTGTCGTTGTTTTTAAATGTCTGAGTTCTGCAAATGGACTAAAGTTTTTGTTCAGTATGCAACATGGCTCTACATTTTGAAAAAATGAGCCAGTGGAAGGCTTGCTAGTTAAAACACTCTTCCTCCCTCCCTCCCTCCCTCCCTCCCTCCCTCCCTCCCTCCTTCCTCTCCCCCCTCCTTTCCTCCCTCTCCCTCCCTCTCTCTCTCTCTCATGCACATGCACCCTTCAGAAGCAAGATGCAAGATGTCTATGGATATAACCAGACTTCAGAACAGTTTTTTCTTTAAACTCTTTTCAGCCCTTGCCATCTTAAGCTATGCCTTACCACTTCCCTGGGAAACACACACAGGAGCAAATTACGTTTCTGAGCGAGCAGAGGAGGATCCTAGTTAAGTAGATTAGGGTCTGGCATTCCATTTAGCTTCATCAGTCATTTAAAGCAGAGATGGACACTGTAGCCGGCTGCGACTTGCCAATTAGCTGGGCTTTCCCCGCTGTTTCTGGTTTGGCAGGGACGAGGTGGTTCACCCTGCTGCACTGCTGCCTGCCAAGGACACATGGCCAGCTCCCTGCTTCCTGTCTTCCTCTTTGTGTCCTGGCCTTGCCTTCCAGACAGCTGCCAGGTTATGGTTGCCAAAAATCTTCCTTCCTTCAGAAAGGTCAAGTAACCTCAAGTCACCTTGGCCAATATTTGTGTTTTCTTTTTAATCCTTCTGTGCACAAGTTGGAGAAGACTGTAGCACTGAGTGCTCAGAGTGGAACTTAGGGTCACTTCAGATCTCTTGGAGCTGAAGCTGAAGCATCCCTGAGCCAGTCCGGATGGTGCTTCTAGTACAGTTCTGTTAGCGGCTCTGAAATGTGTTAGAGTTCAGGAGGGTTCAGTGTGGATCCCAGTGCATTGCTTTTCAGGATTCTCAGTTCACTTGTGATCTTTGGCCAAAGCCTGATGCCTTGCATGGCAGGAAGAGAAGAATGTGAAGATAGGTTTTGGCCAAAGGCTTACATTTTTTTTTTTTTAAAGGACTTGATAGTTGCGAACCTGACTTTGCTTTCCTGTTTGGTGGCTGTGAACTAGAATTAGCAGCCTGTGCATGGCCTGGGGACAGCGGCTGAATTAGCAGGAGCTTGCAGAATGGAAGTACCACTTCCTTGGCCCTGGCATTGCTGTAGGAAACACAGCCACTGGCACTGAGGCTCAGAAACCAGCCTTTGGAATAACGCTCACACTCCCCAAGTGTGTGCACTGAACAGGCCATTGGTTACCGAAGAGGACCAACAAGATTTCCTCTTCTCACACAGCATATGGCCTTTCCCAGCCATCTCTCGGATTGCCTACCTCATGCTCACCTTTCATCAATGGACACAGACCCCCAGTAGATACCACTTTTTAGAAGATTGAAGTTCTAGAACAGTAATAATGAGAAACTTCCTTTAAGTAATTTTTCTGATTTAAGGTCTATGTCTTTGTGAACTGTTTTCCATGACACATGGGGCCGCCACAATCTGTGTCTACATTCTGATATCTATTTTGGATGAGAAATTTTATGTCCCTCCCTCCCTCCTTCCCTCCCTCCCTCCCTCCTTCCCTCCCTCCCAGTACTGGAGATTGAACTTGCGGTTTACTGCATGCTAGGTAAGTGCTCTACCACTGAGCTGCACTGCAACTTTAATACTTTATAAGGCAAAGAAGTTTTATTACTTGCCTAGGAAAAAAGTTCCATTTGAGGTCCATGAAACTGACTGAAATAGAGCTACCTACTGATGATTCTCATGATGTTTGCTGGTTGACAGAGGGTAGGGCTGCATCCTGCCCAAAGGCTCAGAGAAAGCTCAGCGTGGTCCTGAGATTTCATGTAAAACTGGACATGTGATCTTTCTCGTAAGCACAAGCCCAAGGTTCTTGCATGCTTTCTGGACTTTGCAGTGAGAATAGCTCTGCATGGGCCAACACTTTATCACTGTATCGCAGTAAACTTTGCAGAGTTAGACCTGGGTCACCCCTGCAATTTTATTTCTTCCTTCCTTGACTCCTAAACTCTGCTAAAAAGTTGCAGCCTCAGGGACACCTGACTTTCTGATATGACGGACACAAACCTCTGCTAATTTGGAACACATGTTCTTCAGAGTTCACCTACAGCCTTAGGTCCCGCATTTGCAAGCTCAGCATCTTCCGTGGAAGACAGCCTAATTTTTCTTAAACTCCCTATTTTGCCTCTCCTTGAACTATAGTCCTTTGTAACAGTAATAAGGAAATGCGGTTATGGGTTTAATTGCCACGAGGCAATTGTCCCCCAGAGGACTTAGTAGAATTTTCTGCTCTGTATCTGAGGGCTGGGCTCCATCAAGATGATCATTCATAAATAACTCAATTAGAATAATAACAACAATGCCTTTATTTTTATGACAGCGTTGCCTGTAGGGATCAAAGTGCACCAGAGAGGTCCTATCAAGTCTTTGTTCTAATACCCCAGTGGAATGGAATAAATATACATTTCAAAAGTTCTCCTATAGCTCCTTCGAGGTAGAGTAGTGTGGCAGAGGGTTTTCTCCACATCCCTGAGGACCCAGACAAAGTCTCTAGGGCAAGGGCATGGAAGAATGGGGGTGAGGTCTCCTATCACTGCAGGGCCTCAAGCCACATTCTTTGTAAGGGAAGGAGCATGCACTGCACGGCACAGCAGCCCCTCTTAGGATTGCAGAAGACGTTGGTGAAGGTGCTTGGAAAGCTCCGAAGGCCTTGGTGCTGTCTTCATCACCTCCCACAAGTGTAAGAAGAGAAGGAGCTCCTCCGTGTTGTTGTCTAGCTGGCCCACGATCTGCAGAATGGATTTTGCATGCTTTCTGAGTGACTGGATCCAAGTTACTTCTTGTATTCTTTAGTAATACAAGAGTAGTGGAAAGTTTACATTTGCAGCTCTCGATTTTAAAGCCTCCTATGAGATTGACAACACGTTTTGAGAAGATTAGGAAGCCAAAGGTCAAATGTCAAAGGTCTGCTTAAACTGCAAACCAAAAACTTACCCAACTAGTCTCAGTGGTTGCCTGCCTGCTTGCTTGTTTCCCTTCTCTGTGGTTTTACTGTGGACTCTAGAGTTGCAGAATGAATATAATGAATTTTGGGCAGATTTATTATTATTATTTTTTAGTGGAAGTAGGACAATCGGGAGTAAAATTACTTCTAATCTCCCCATTGGATTTGAAGCAGCTTTAGTGGCTGCCCTCCCTGGGGAGTAGACACAATTAACTACAGCATCTTAACACTATTGTTTGTTTTATTATGGTTAAAGATAACATATCTTTACGCTCTTGGTTCAAGTATCAGTGTCCGTGGCGGCTTGGGTATGATACTGGTCCCTAGCAGAGGAAACCTCTTCCACATGTAGGAGCTCAGAGTCGATAGGGACCTCTGCTTTTGACATCTTATGGGAGACAATGTGAAGTTAGGTAACGTATACATACTTGGGTTTAAAAAAAATATTTTAATTGTAGTTTCAAAATTCCTGTGTAAGTTTCTACTTTTCATTTCATCGTAAACCAAATTGCTACTTAGATAAGTCCCTGGAACCCTCCTGGGAGGAATAATGACCGTGAGACTACCTTATCACCTCTTGTTATGCCTTAACCTTAATGAATGTTTAGCCAAAAACTGATCCAGGTAAACAGAAAGGGAAAAGTCAATCAATGCTAGCCTGTTTGTGAAATAGCAGTGGGGAAACGCCCATCCTTTAACAGAGCTGATAGCCTTGGCCCTGGGGAAGGGAATATGTGCTCTATAGCTATTTCACTGGCACAAACGGGAAGGAGAAACACAAAATGTAGATGTTGTTGCCCAGTGTCCTCCATGGCTATCTTCTGTCTACTTAGACTCTACTCTCATTTTCCTTTTTCAACAACTATTTCTTCGTTAAATTTGTAAGTTTTGCCTTACAACCGCAGAGATTAAGATAGATCTCAGAATCGAATTTAAAATAGCTTAATAAATAGTTTTTCCTTAAAAATATTTATGTTCCTTTTGGCTTGCGCCTGTGGTGCTGCTGAGGGCTGGTGCACAAGTGAGTGCAGGCACTGACAGAGTCCAAAAGAAAGAGTTAGCCTCCCTGGAGCTGACAAGGGGTTGTGGACCACCTGATATGGGTGCTGATACTGACTCGGGTCCTGTGGAAGAGGAGCAAGTGCTCTTAATTGCAGAGCTGGATCTCCAGCTCCTAATGAACATGGGTTTTCAATGGATAAAATGTCCGCATGCTGTTCAGTGTTAACTCACACAAACAGCACAAACTTGGATAATAGCGGACAAATGAGACATTGTCTCAGGTAACAGCCCATCACTGAGAGAATTCAGGTCAGGAACCCAAGCAGGGTAGGCACCTGGAGGCAGGAGCTGGGGCCGAAGCCATGGAGGAGTGTTGCTTACTGGCTTTCTTCCCATGGCTTGCTCAGCCTGCTTTCTGAATAGTGCCCAAGACTGCCAGTCCAAGAGTGGCCCCTCCCACTATGGGCTGGACCAAATCAATCGTGAATCAATCAATCAAACACACAAAACCAAAAATACACCATGGGCTTGCCTACAGGCCAATCTGGTTGGGACATTTTCTCAGTTCCCTCTTCCCAAAGCTATGTCTTTCGTCACGTTGACAAAAAAACTAATCCAGACAGACATGAAAAGAAACTTGGTTATGGTGAGAGTGTCAAGTGACTCAGCAGAGCATCAGGACATGAAAATGCAGCTGCAAAACATTAAATAAAATCCATCAAGCTCCTAATTTTTCCAGCCCAAAGACACACAGCCTTGTGTGTGGCAATAGCATTCAAGAAGGAAGACTTTGTTAATCACTGGAGAGAAAGCTTGTGTTATGGTAAAGGGAAGAAAATGGAAATGGAAATGGATAGTAGGAGTTATTCAAAGATGTCCCAGAAGACTATATTTTTAGCTTGATTTTGAAAATGTAATTATGTTATTATCTTTATATGTCAATATCATGTGGCACGAAAGCCCTTGGTGTATAAGAATCATGCTTAGGGTAGTATAGAGGCAACATTTCCCTCCCTCCCTCCCTCCCTCCCTCCCTCCCTCCCTCCCTTCCTTTCTTCTTTCCTTCCTTTCTCCTTCTTCCTTTCCTATTTTTATGATAATAATAATTATTTGACTATTCCAAGTGGCATTATATTTAATCTGACTTATATTGATTAACTTTATTGCCTGGCACTGATTCTAGAGTGATAAACATGTTAGACTTCAAAACTCACTTGCTTCTATTAGCCATAATAGAACTCCTCCCAGAGATCCCCCTAGAAGGAACGTCCTGGAAGGGACCAATTCTGAAAATGTTATAATTGCTGAAAAGCCAAATGCACGAGGCATCTCAGACACCAGCCCCCTGCCACCAGCAAGCAGAGAGATCAAGAGAAGAGGTCCTGATTTTAGAGTCCTTGAGTGGAGTTGTGTGGAGGTACAGATGTACAAGGGAAGGGACCTGTCTAGGGTAGCTCGAGCCAGCAAACAGAGAGCAAAGACTTCCTGTGGAGGTGTATATAGACACGCACAGGAGGCAAGAAGGATTCCCTTTTCTTTGGTCCTGCCATTGCTCCCACCTAGTGTCAACCAACAAAACTGGTCAAGGCGGTACTCAGAAACTGACAGATAACCAGTTCTTTAGTCATTCCCTTTTGCAAGGGGTGGGGGGTGCTTTCCAGGAAAAGGAATTGGAGGAAGCCTGAAGCTTTTATGATATCATCCACAGTTTTCTCACCCCCCCCCTCTATTTTTGCTGGAATTGAATCACTGAGTGTTTTTATTCTACCTGATACAGGTGAATGTTCTCCTTAAAAATTCTCCATAGGTCATCTCCTTGATTAATATTCAAATTTTAATAATCTTTTCAAAATGAATTTGGTCTTCTCTAATTAGAACCAGCACCTAAATCTCTTTGAAACAAGAACCAACCTGTGATGGGCTGCATTGTCGTTGTTGTTGTTAAGGCTAAAAAAAAAAAAAAGAAACCAGAATTTCTGCTCGTTAGGAGGAGGAACCAAGAACCTGCAAAGATCTTGTTTGCTGCCCTGGCAAGTATCTGTAACTTGCAAATATCGGGGGTTTTCTGGGTTCTTTTATGATTTTGCTGTTGGTCGGATATGCACACGGTTTGTTTCTTTGATTGGAAGGTAGTGTCAGTTTTGAAAGGCTGGCCTGGTAATCAGTTTGGAGAAATAAGAACTCTAGGTATGGTTGTGTTAAACATGGAAGATGAATTTATCCTAAAGGGTTTGAGGTGATCTAGGCTAAGTTTGCATCACTTCTGAAGTCATTGATGTATATGATCATGCAGGTCTGTGTATTTTTAGGGGTAAGACATAGGGATAGAAAGTTTGTAGATACTTGTTTGCTCTCCATGCTTTTGAAATTAGCTTATAGAGTTGAATTATGAGGAGGTAATTTGAATCTCAACCAAAGATGAAATGGCAGGTATTCTGAGTCCTCATATTAATTTGGGTTCTCTTTGTCTCTTTCTTTTAAACAGCCATGGCACTAGGCATTTCTTTCCTTTTATTTTTTTTTCTTCATCTCCCAAGAAACCATCTATAGAATCAACAGTGGACTTATAAAAAAAAAGCAATTTACCATTCTGTTAGATTATCTGTATTTGAAACAGTTTTCTTAAAAGTTATCATTTGAAACATGATTATTTCATAATTATAACAAGTTTTTGGTTTCATTTCATGCAGGTTGTAGATTATAAACTTATGTTGTAACTTTAGATTGTAAACCTTTTATAGTCCTTTTAAACATTTCTGTAGAATAATATTGATCATCCTTTAAAAAATGAAGAAAACCTTAGGTAAGCTTTTTTTCCTAATTATTTTATCAATGTAATTGAGTGGATTTCCTCTCGTGCAGCCTTGACTTGCAAGAGGAAGTGACTGTCTCCTTTCTGTGTTTTTTACTGTTGAAAACACGTTAGTTCCATGGTATGCTATATATGGAGCTTTCCTGGTAAATTAGGTTCTGCCCCGAAAACATGGGGACAGAAGTTCTTTGAACCACTTATCAAGGAACTGTGGGAACATTCAAGCCATTATCTACCACAATCAGAGGACTTCCTGTTCCTCAAGTGACTTCTTTGGTTCTTTCGTCTATTACTATGATAAGGACGTGTCAGAAACCGCAACCGTTGATGGACAGTTGACAGGCCCGCCTTTACCCTTTGTAGGAATCTGTTCTTCCTCATCCCCGTCCATTGTTAAAGCCACTGTTGGGACCTTTAGATTACATAGAGGTATTCCATAACATCAGTGAATTACGTTCCAGGATGTAATAAAAAACAAAGATAGGTGATTAATCACACACAATCAATATGTGACGTAAAAGCCTATCATTTTTTTCTATAAGCTCATATAATGATTTAAACATAAACATTTAAATGACTTGGCCAAACTTTGTTTTGAAAGACAGGCTCTCAGAGTACAGTCCTGAATGGCTTCCTGCTTAGAGATCTGCCTGCCACTGTGCTGGGATTAATGATTGGGCCACCAGGCCCATCTGATTTTTTAGGCTAAACATAAAGGAGACATTTTTTTTTTTATTCAAGTAAAGAATATTTTAGAGAACATTCCTGTAGTAAGCATTGTAAAAGGTAAAAATAGGACTTCAGAGTCATTGACCCAACAAACCGCAACATCTTATTTGTTGAGAAGTTGTGGATCCTTAAAAATGAAAATACACGTGGGTAACACAAACAAGCCAAATTTATGATTGTAATTGTGACTCAAAGCTGTTCAAGTGTTACTGGCTTCCATGCTGCTTCCAAGAGAATTGTAGCTGTTCATTCAGACAGAAGTGAGCACCTACTGTGTGCTGAGAGTTGTGATCAGCTGCGAATATAACTCAGACAGGTCTTGATCCCATGAGTTTAACATATAGCAAGCAGGACAGATGGACACTGACCCAGTCCTGTGTTACCATTGTTGTCAGGACTCTGGTGGGAAAACGGGAGTACTCATCACAAAGGGCTTCACTGGGTGGGGGTAGTAATTAAAATGTAACGTACACGTTAAGACTATTTGGCCTTTCTCACTGTCAGTGTTCAGGGCCATGAAGTGCCATTCCAGCCTCCTTTGCCCCATTTTGGAATCCTTTTACAGTTCGTTCAGTTCAGACTAGGCCTGTGTCTCCTTCTTATCCTGTATTGTTTTCTTTAGTTTGATCTTTTTTGTTCTCAAGATAATGTCTCCTAGTGCATCTCAGGCTGGCCTTGAACTCACTACGAAAAGCTCAAGCGGGCATCACACTCTCCACGGCCTTCCTGCCTCAGTCTCCTGAGTACTGGTTTACTGGTGTGAACACGGGTGGGTGAGATCTTATCCAGCTTGTAAACGAGTGGGTGAGGTGACAGCGGATTCTGGCCTGTGGAAGTTTGCTGAGGGTCAGAGTACAAATGGCTGAGGAAGGCAGGAGTCCAGACTCAGGTCAGTGTGGGGGGAACACGTCCTGCCTGGGGAACAAAGATCACAGGTGAAACATTAGAGAGTACTGTGTCGGTTTGGCTTTAACCTAGTTTTAAAAAAAAAAAAAATTAAGTTTGGTGAAAATACATGAAAGCACAGAAGGGACTTTTGCAGGCAAAGTTGTGATGTATAAGATTTAGAGTACTGGGGACCAAGCTGGGGACAAGCTAGAGCAGGCGTGATAGCCTCAGCCAGGCAGGGAGCAAATACCAAAGGGGTTCCAGGGGAAGTAGCATTTCTTTTCCCACAAGCTCCTTTTAACAGGATACCAGACCGAGAACATGAATGTCGATTTGCTTTCTATGGAAAGTCTGCATGGAGTTTTAAATTCCCCTCCATGATTTTGCTTTCAAGTCTCGGGGCATTGTGCTTTACTTCCAGCTCGCTCCACACACGTTTCTCAAAGTGCAGGCTTCTTACTCCCGAGTGAGAGGAGAATGTATTATGTAGTATCTCTGAGAGCCAAACTATCTCCCAGATGGAAGCGAGTTATCGCCGCCTCATCCTGGACCCTCCTGGATCCGGCTAGGTTTCTGGAAGGTGCTCGATTATTTTCTGTGGCAAGCTGCACTGGTGAATTGTTCCTTGAAGTACACAGTGGCGTGTTCGTGGAGTATTGTGAGATACGGGCAGCATTTATGAAAGATTATAAATTGTTCAGCTCTCTTCAGAAACTTAAAATACAGCTGGAAATGTTTTGCTCCCAACAAACATGCAATCTTCATAAAATTGGGAAAGAAATGTTTTGAATAAATAATGTTTCAATTTATTTCTCTCCAGTGTGAGAACTATTTTTTTTTCCAGTCAACATCGTGTCACAGAGCTCCTCCCCCTCAGCTCTAACACTCTTCCCCTCCTGTTTATGGTATGCTGGTGAGTTCCACTTGAGTCTTAAGCATGCCAGATTTCTCTGCCTTGTTTTTAAAGATAGAAAACTGGATTTGCTCCCGGGGACTCTTTCCATAACTAGGCCAGTTTAAAAACTAAACAAGGATTGAGTCAGTTAATTAATTTAAATGAGATTACAAATCAAAAACATATTATGCAATCTTGATTTAATTACCACATTTTATTTACTTAATTGAAAACACACTGTAGAAAGTTAGCAATCTTGACAATGACCGGATTCACGTCTTCCATTTCTGTACATTAAAGGCCTGGAAGGCAGAAGCCCAGGTGATCTTGGTGGTACCCCTGGCGTCTTTGGTCTCCCACTGTATCAGTGGACAACACTGGACTTGAGCATAGTGCAGAGATGGGGACTTATTGTCCTGGCCTTCCCTTTGGAGTCTCGTGAGGGCTCTGCCGAGGTACAACGTTGTCGCTGCGCCCTGGGTTCTGTGGTGGGCATACCTACTTTGTTCTCCAGTGTTCCTGTGGCGTCTCTCTCTCAAGTTTCAGCACTCTGGGACTTTGCCTAATTCCATGTGGACAAATTTTCAGTCTAGGGCTCAAACAAATCCTTCTTCTAATCCTTGGGATGTGAGGCTTTGAACCTAATCTCCCTGTTAAGCAAAAAAGAGTAGTTCTTTATAAGAAAGTTGAAGAACAGAATTAGCGCAATGTGTGAGGGAGCAGAAATAAATTACCCGTGTGCTCTGTGCTTTTCCTTTGTTAGTGGAGTTACTTTGCCCATAAGGATCCTTTGCACGATAACTTCTTTTTAAACTATACGTTTTTTTTTCCTGAATTATATCCTCAGGGTCAGTATTATACCAAAAGTACAGACCTTGAGAAGTGCTGGTTGAAAAGCCTGGTTTAACGTATGAGGAAGCCACCTTTCACAAATATTATCTCAGTTCTATTTAGAGTTGTTTGATGTCCCATTGGATTTTGAGAAAGAGATACAGATTCAGCACAAGCATGTCCAGGATTCCATCACCGAGCAAGCGGGAGAGCTAGCAGAGCATGCTGTGTCATAGCTAAGTTATGCAATGGTGGGGCTAGATAACGTGTTATGGAGAAGAGACAGAGAGAGGGAGACCTGGGGATGGAGAGATGTGAACTTCAAATGGGAAGAGATAGTGGGGGATGGAGATGGGGGTGGGGGTCCTAGCAGGGCAGAGTGAGAGAAGAGAAAGAGACAGAAGACTAATGGGAGACCCGAAAGGGGGAGGGGAGAAAAAAAAGATTGCCCCCATATTCATAAGGTTTGCAGAAGCAGGAAAGCACTCTCCTTGTCCATGTATCTTTGCATTGCTTTAATAAACATTTAATAAGAGGAAAAGAAAATATTGTAAAGTCATAGTTTTGTACCACCTTTGCTAACCAAACAGCTGCCCTCTCAAACTGAACAGTGTTTTAACTGTGCTAGAGGGCAAAAGATTCCTGGCCCATGTTACATAATGGAGACTGTGATTATGTAAAACTTACTGTCAGCCTCCCTGGGAGTCAGTATTCTGGGGTCACCACAGTCTTGGGGGTGGGGCAAGATGGGCAGGGGCTTTGTTCTCAGGACAGGTCTCTTCTTGTCCTGAAAAACAGGCATGGTATATATCTCATATGTGAATGTGTTTATTATGAGTGATACTTTAAAGAGAACTGATCTCAGCCCCTATGAAATTCCCTGGTATTCTATAGCTGACAATGAACTTTTTTTTTTCTTTTTTTTACCTGCTTAAAGCAAAGGACTGTGACAAAGGGACCTTTATCCTGCAATGACTAATTTTAGTTCTAGCTGTAGCTATCTGTAAGTTAACAGGTTAAAGTTTGGGTTTCATTTACTCTTCTGATATCGCTCAATATAAAAGCTATATTGTTGTAGAATCATAAAATTTTAGAGCCGGAAGAGTGCCTATAATTTACCTCCGTCTGCTCCGTCTATGCCAAAATGACGTTACATTGAAGTTGTCCTTCTCAAATTCAGGCTCTCTTCTTCCTTTTCATCCTCTTTAATGAGAGAGAGAGAGAGAGAGAGAGAGAGAGAGAGAGAGAGAGAGAGAGAGAGAGAGAGAGAGAGATTCGTTTATTGTATTTTGTGTATATGAGCGTTTGCCTGCCTGCATGTTTGTGTGCCTCTTTCTCATCCTTTCAGACAGGGTCTTAGTCATCCCAAGCTGGCCTTGAACCTGTTACGTAGTGCAGGCAGGTCGTGTGTTTTATCTTTGTCTGGGATGGGGGATTTACACACCCAAGGACAGGGTCTGTTTGTTTTTTGTTTGTTCGTTTGTTTTCTTGCTGATGCTCTAGTCTGAGCATAAAAATGAGGTCGAGGAAGATCTCCTGGGAGTGTTCAGGTCTGGGCTTTCCTTTCCCCCATTCTTGCTTCCTGACCCCAATTAAACTGCATTTCCCATTGTTGGTCAGAGTCAGTAAGAATTACTGATGGAAGTGCTCATGTGACCCCTCCCTGCTCCTATACACAATTGTCCAATCTAGAAGTGACAAATAAGGTCAAGCCTTCACCTGAACTTGAGTTGTGGGAATGGCTCCTGCGTCTCTTTCCTTCCCCCCTAGGTGATCCTCTGTGTGCATGGAGTGGCTTGCTATGCACGTCTGTACTTCATACCCTCATCTGTTCTCTGTGCAGTGGACTTAACTCAGCTTTGTTGGTATCAGCCCAGACATTGAGAGATAAGGTAATAAACAAGGCACACACTGGTCAGACACCCTAAAAGGACGACTGATCGTGAGGATGTCAGAATTAGCAAAGGGGCGACATCATAGGTCCAGGCACACATGTCAAATGTAGGTGGACAGGAACTACGGCACATGGGTAGGTACTGGCTGAGGTCAAGTTAAGATGCCATGATGCATTAAAACCTTTGGAGTTCTTTTGTGGCTACATGGGATATAAAGTTTTAGCTTATCAGTTCTGAGTTTTATAAAGATCATCTTGGAAGCAGAGGAAACTATTTACTATGTGTATCAGCACACTCGTGTCCTGACATACTATTTATATCTATATATTTTTGCAACAGGGTTTCTCTAGATATCTCTGGCTGTCCTGGAACTTACTCCATAGACCAGGCTGATGTTGAGCACAAAGGTCCACCTGCCTGTACCTCTACCACCCCCTGGTTGGCTCTCTTTTGACTCTCTTCTGAGGGTTCGCTTCCTCTGATGTCTTCTGTGATGTGACCTTGGTCTCCTTCCCTAAGAAGAATCAAGCTGCTATTTCTTTTTTAAATGTAACTTACTTTCATTAAAATGAATTAGCTTTTTAGTTAAAATTGTTGTGGAAACTAATATATACAAATGTAAGAGTTTTCCGTATTTGTGGGGGTGTACCATGAACATGTCACCACATGCATCCATTTTGTAACATTCAATTCAGTTTTGACAAGTCTCTTTCCTAGTTTGCATTTCTTTATGGTGAAAACATTCACAGCCCTCCCTTCGTGCTTTTTGAGTGGTCTGTCACCTCTGCAAGCCCTGCCTCCTCATGTGACTGTGACCTGATGCTCCCCATCTGCTTTTCCCATTCCTCCATCCCTAAGCTTTTAATTTGTGCGTTCCTAGCACACGAGGTCACTTCTGGAGCTTCAAGAAGAAATACGATACATACTTTATTCTTTTCTTCAAACAACACACAATATTTAGAATATTTAGGGCCGGCAAGATGCCTCAGTGGATAAAAGGATTTGAGGCACCAACCTGGTGACCTGAGTTCAATCCCCAGAACTCATATAAAAGGAAAAATCCTGACTCGACAAAAGATAGCCTCTGACCTGCACACATGTGCCATGTCTTTTGAGCTCATGTGCACACTAATAAATAGATACCTGGACGGATGTTCACAGGTCATTATGAACTGAATAGAAACACACCAAGCATTCCTATGTGCCAAACACGGAACACGGATGAACTTCTGATTCGAAGGTTCTCCAGGATTCTTACTTATTGTCATTTAATGGCCGTGGTCCTTAGTGGTTGGCCCACCACAGAGAGCAGCAGTTACTGCTTCATGACAACCATTTCACAGGTCACTATTGACGATCGCCATATCTATATTGGCCAAACTTTTATTGAACTTTTACCAGGTTATCTAAAAGACATTTTTGTAGCTTAGTGGTTGGGATGGGCCATAGATTTGACTCAGAACCGTTTCTCTTCAGCATACCCAGTAGTGAACAAGCTTCACATGATAGGAACAGAAATTTCAACAGATCGAAAACATGCTCTTGCTTTTTTTTTTTTTTTTTAAGTTCTCAGAGTGACTTGGGATGAGCTGATTAATGGCATTGAGGAGGGAAGTTGGGAGAAGATCAGGTTAAGTTCCCAGAAACATTTAATCTGCCTCAGGATCACTTGGCTTTGTGCAATTTCAAGGTTGCATCAGACAGTGAGAAATAAGATGTCTGAATAGGGCACACAGGGATCCACTTTGCACAGCCTTTTAGAGCCTTATTCTTGGGTCTTCTGTCAGAGCGGGTCACCTCCTTAGGTGAACTTGTGTTAGAAGAGCAAGACTAGACAGACTGCCCTTCACAGGGGAGCGAAAGCACTGGGTCATGGCTGTGTATATCATGAAGGTTCCCATCTTTAACCCAAGGGACAGGAGTGGCCATGGTAAAAACCATAATTTAGAGATCTCCTCATTTCAGTTTCCTTCTTCCCAAAAGAAGAAGCAGCATGTTTAGATCCTTACTTGTGAGCAGAGAGGGCTGTGTGCTCTGCACACACTTGGAATCCTAGGCATCAGGGTGACTGAGGCAGAGGAGTCCTTGAAACCAGAGATCCATCTTGAAGAGTCCTAGAGGATTGGTTTGCTTCAAAATTATGTTGAGTCAAACCCAAAGGAGAAGAAATATAGAAAATATAGATTCATATAAAAAACTAGAAGACAAAAGATGGGGAGAAGGTGAGTTAACTGGTCGGCCACTTGCTGGGCTCACCACGTTTTTCTTTGTGGCATCAACATCTTCCTGGACTCTACACAGTGTGCTGGGCAGCTCCTACCCCTACCCTGCCAGCCTTGCCCCTTACAGGCTTAAACCTCCAGGAAGGCCATTGCGTCAGCTACTTGTATCTCTGTCTAGAGCATGGTCTCTCCCAAGAGCTCAGGGCAGGGCTGTGACACCACCTGCCTCAAGGGCCTGGGACAAAGGCATTGACTAGGACACTTTGGAGTAGTTGCACAGACCCAGCATAGATATTTCTAGGTGCTGCGTCACTGTGGTGAGAACTTACCTTCCTCCTTTTCTCTCTTCCTGAGGGTTAGTTCACTTAAAATCTTACGCATTTTAATGTGCCATTTTGTTAATAATACCTCCTGTGTATTGATGGTGTATGAAGCAGCTGAGCCAGGGTGCTTGGTATGACATAATCTTTGCAGAGATTTTGAGGTAGATGCTATTATTGCAGTTTTTATGATTAAGGGGCAAGGTTCTATAAGCTAACCGATTTTGTATAAGATCATGTGACTGGAGAGAGGGACAGAGCTAATATTCAGTATAACTGAAACCCCTTACACACACACACACACACACACACACACACACACACACACACACACACACACTCGCTCGCTCAGAGAAAAGGGGGGAAGAGTGATGGAAGTGGTTAATGAAACCTTTGAGTCTGGAGTAATTTGACCTGGTCGGTGATTTGCGGGGGTTTTAGATGTGGTCTGAAAAATTCCTTCTCTGAAGTCAACCACAATAACAGTTCATTCTTGGGTTCTCTGCCAACTGTGGCTCCCTGGTTACTTCCCTCTCCTGCCGTTGGAATTAAGTGACTGATCTAAGGTGACATCGGAGGGGAGAGTTCATAGTATGAAAAGTAAGGGTGCCGCCTGTCCTCTCTGGGGGCCCTCATCTGTGTTTTGGGGGCACAGTATTTGCCTTTTGGCTTCATGAGAATGTACATGTTTTATAGTATGAAGGAAAACCTGTTACTGGGGGCAAGGGGCAGGAAACACCAGGTCATTGTAGAAAGAAAGCTTGTGACAAAATTATTTAGCTTTCCCTTAAATCTTATGGTGTCCATAGTGATTTTTTTTCTAAGCAAATAGTGTTTCTCTTTTTCTTAAGTGAATAGTGTTTTGTTTTGTCTTGAAGACACTGATGTGCAGCTTTTGGAAATGAGAGGAGAACTTTAACACACATAAGGGGAGGGCAGGCTGAGAAAGGCTGCCCCAGTCAGGTATGTGACAGTGTGGAAATGAGGGCTATACCATGGCAAGAGAGAGCAGATTCTCAGGGAGAGACACTGGTCTGTATTCTGCTGGACAGAAGTTTAGCAGTAGAGGCAAGGCAGGTGAGGGGTGACATTTTGCAGTCATTGTAGCCAAACATGATAAGGCTCTGGTTTAAAGTCCACGGCTTCCAGAGGGAGGTTGCCCTGCAGCTTGCCTGCTTAGGACAGTTACAGTCTTTTCCCACCTTGCTGTTTCTAGAGGTGCTCATCGGACAGTGTACCGGTAAAGTAGCACCAGAGAGGAAAGAGAAAAACTGCCGGGGGTTTGGCCTCTGAGTCCCACCCTGTAAGTGGGAATCTCAACCAGCTAGACTCCGTTGGGACGTTAAATTCTTAGGAAACCTAGGTACTAGACACCGGGTGAACTCCAAGCTGAAAACAGCAGAGGCGGTAACAAAGAGAAACAGTTTTAACATTTCTGTTAAATGTAACTGTTTCACTCTTAGTTTGAGTGGCCAGTGTTGCCTTCTCTTTGAAAGAAACAACAGCAGCAACAACAAAATTCTCTTGTTATAAGTTACCCAGTCTTGCCTCAATTCACAAAAAAAAAAAAAAAAAAAAAAAAAAGAGATGCCACTTTTTCCTCCATTTTGTGAAGTCAGAAGCATGGAGAAGGTCACTGTGGGAATCACAAAAATAAGTTTGCTATTTTTCATGAAATTTACTGTAGAACAAAGGGGAAAAAGGGATTGGGATAGAGGGATGACATTCTTCTTCCCAGTTAACTCTGACCTAGTAAGCAGGAGACAAAGGCGGAAATGAAAAAGCGAGTTTTATGCAGGCATAGACTAGCAGGGTGTTCCTACCTTCAAGACTGAAGAGGAGTTGTAGTATGTTAACCACGTCCCTGGCATAACCAAATAACCTTAATAAAGAACAAAAGGAATCTGCTTTTCTGCTTAATTCAATCCCTTCCTTGCCTCATGTGTAAGGGTAAGTTTTTGAGGAAGTGATTTGTGAATTTATGGCAGTTGGTGACACCGCCAGTACCACATTTTGTTGAAATTCACGATTGTGCTCAAAATTGCCTTTTTGTAGGCAAGCAAAGGAGGAGTCTGAATGTAAGCCATTTATTTCCCTGGCTTATACCACAAGCAAGCCTAGCATGTTCACGCCATGAACGGCCCCTGGAAGACAAAGAGGTAGACAGGCTCTCTGCCCCCTCCTTCCTAGTGCGGTGTAGCTGTGGAGACAGAACCTATGTGCTAGCGCCAGTGAGAGATTTCATAGCAACTCCCTGCCAGCAAGTGTGTAAGGACCCAGGCCAGATGATGCAGATAAATGCAGAGGGTCCATGGAGGCAGAGCATGGAGCCAAACAGCATGTGGATGGCTTAGGACAGGCTGACAGTGTCTGTCCTCTGAGCCTGTTCTGTGGTGTTGTTAAGGAATGACATAGACGGAGCTGCTCTGAATGGCTGTGGCGGCCTCTTCTACCTTATCTAAGAGTCTGCCTGTATCTCGCAGATGGAGATTAAATTGATCCAACAATTTGCTCTCCGCAAAGCCATGTTGGTTTTCTACCTAGTAATTTATGCTTTTCCTGGTGTTTGCAAATCGATTGCTATTATGGGATGCCGGCAGAACTGGGCCGGGATCCAGTAGGTTGGGGGATTACTGAAGTGGATATCTGAACCTGCCTGTGCAAACCCAGAAGAGAAGGCCCTTGTTTCTCTGTCTTTTACTCTCTGAAGAAATGCATATTCTTGGGTTTTTTAAAAGCATTCTTAATTATTTTTAGATTGTATCTTTTAAGGGACAGTATCTGCTTTATTTCAAATTTCTACTATCTGGCCTTGGTATTTGCCTAACCCTCAAACGATTTTAGTGGCTTTTTAGCCAGACCTCTCATTGCAGGGAAACCTTCCTCCACCCCCAAAGCATTATAGGCGAGGAATTGTTCCCTTTGACGACGAAATATGTATAGACATTTGTCTAGTTCGATGAATAAAATGCTGCTATAGAACAGCTTGGGAAAGTATACTTTATTTAAACACTTCACCTCATTGTTGTACCTTAATTTTTTTTTCTAAAGTTCTTCTTAGTATTGTGAAATTCTTTCATAACGAATTAAAAAGAAAACATATTCTGTGATTTCTTTACAGATTCTGGACAATCAGGAAGTCCAAGCCACAATGATCCTGCCAAGAATCCTCCAGGTAAATATGTGTCCCCGGACGTGTGCACCCTGACATTGTTGGAGAACAAAGGGGCCCTGTATAGATCAGCACCCATAATTGGTCAGCTGCCTGCTCTGTTCTGGCAGGCAGTAGGATTGGGACAAGATGCGATTGTGTGTGTAGGCCTCTGCCGCTGAGGCAACTGCTTTCCCACCCCAGCCACCTTTGTTCACCTGAGCAGGGAGATTTTAAATTCTGGTAGCCGTAGAAGCTGATTCAAACATATGCTATAGTTGTATATGATTTAGGCATTTGAAAAGCTAAAAACCATCTAATCCTTTTTAAAATAAACAAAAATTCCCTTCCTCCCCCCAAAAAATCTCCAAACCAAAAAAAAAAAAAAAAAAAAAAAATCTGGTAATTTCGGTCTTCTTACAGTTTATCCACTCTGTTTTAAGAAAGGTACTGGTGAATGGTTATGTTTTTATAAAGTGGGGTTTGCAGGACTTTCGATTCTCAGTCTTCAGTGCACAGTGTGCTCGGTCTTTAGTTTCAGACCTGAGCCTGGTTGCATGCAGTTTGGCTGTACTGGGGGTTTGTTCTCCACACTCTCGACGTACAGCATTCTACTTTGGATTTATAAGAAGCATTTTTTTTTATCAGAAAATAATATAAAAATAAGTAAAGAAGAATTTCAAATGTCCATCATCATAAAATTTCAATTGTATCTGTGATTTTGTTAAAAGAATGTCCTAAAGATATTCTTAACAAGAATCAAAAAGCAAAACACAAGAAACCCCAAACAGCCACACCTCCTTTCAGTCTCTAAAACAATCTCACCTGCCATTTCTCTGGAACAAGCAGTGCAGAAAGTCAGAACCCAAGGTTTCTCAGACACTCAGTTGCTTCGAGTTTCTGATGCCTGGCTAATAATTCTTGAAATACTTCAAGTATCCCCAAATTATAGGAAAGTAGGCTAATTTGCTCATAAATTTACTGTGGAGAAATACAGTAATCCATATATTAGGTAAAATACAAAACCTCAAAAAACTATTTATTCTTCTTTTTGAAATGTACATCCATGCTTTTCTTAGAAAATTTACTTTTCTACATACACATTAAGTTATATTCTTCTTAAAATTATATTGTGTAGAAAATATTATATACCCTGATGATGAAAGTACTAATTCCATACATATTATATAATCCAAAGGTGAAAGTGTTAGTTTAATACATAATATATTCTCCAGCAATAGAAAGTACTAATTTAATGTATATTTTAAATTTACATGGAATTGATTTTTCTTGATAAATTTGCTAATGCTACAGACTGTGAGCAGAGCATAGAATATTTAAATAAATAAAAAATAAATCATTAAAAGCTTCTACACATCTTACAAAAAAAGAAAAGAAAAGAAAAGAAGAATATCTTCAGGAGAAAAGGGTTGGTGAGTCTTAAAAGCCAGACTAAACAAAGACTGTCCTGTCTGCATCTGAACAACAACTTGATTGGAATTAATGAAATAGCAAATACAAAGTGTGTTTCTGAGCATGCGCAGAGGCTCACCAAATGTTGTCTGCTGGAGCCCGGCAGAGCCAGGCAGGTGACCTTTGTGTGCTTATGTAATGGCAGGATTGCGTTTTTTAGTATTTGTCTAGAAGGTTGGTTAAATTTTACTTTTGCTGCATACCACATAGTCTCCTAACTTTTCTGCTTTTATAAAGTAAACAGAAGCTAGCTTGAACACATTATTTTCTCCCACTTTCATGTTTCCTTGGGGGAAATTTTATTTTGATAACTGTCTAAAGTTAAGATGTTAGAGTAAAATTGAATTAGTTTAAATTAAAAATTGGAATTTTCTTTGACCATTCAGGAACATCATATGTGCATTACTATAGATCCTATTAAGGAATTTTCATTTTGTTTTGAGACAGCATTTTTTTTTTTTTAGTATATTAAAAGTTTTTAAGAAGAGCAGAAATACGTTCTGCAATATTTTAAAATAAACCAGGCTTTTGGAAGTAGGTAATAGTTTTCAGTTTCAAATCCAAGAGACCTGAATTTATCAAAGTTCTTGTCTTGTAGTCAGCCAGGATAAACCTTATGAGCAACCCAGGCATTGGGGGCTGAGCAGATCTGTCCTAGGACACTGTCTTCATCTCTTAGTTCTGACCTTGGCTGAACTAGGAAATCTTCACACAGAGATTTAGAATCTCAGGAGGTCCATGCAGCCCATTTATTGGAAAATTCAGACTAGCGCCAAAATCGCAGAGACCTTCCCCTTGTTTCCAAGAGCAGCTGGGCATCTGCGAATGGTGGCTTCCATGGCTTGTGTTGCTGCAGGTTTTCTACTAAGAGATGTGGAAATCATGGGGATTGCCACTGTCGACTAAGGTGCAGTTCCCAACAACTTAGGGAGAGCTATCCTAGCAGCTCATGGAATCTCTTCCTGAAGGTGGTCTCCCACCCAGCCCTCACGTGTCTGTTGAGTGTCAGCCAGCTGCCCCACTCTGCTTGGCTGTCTGACATAGTCTACTGCCTTACTGATTCTCAACTGCTGTTTTGTAATATACAGTATTTTTAAATATTTACTTTTTAAAAAAGTTAATGTGCAACTAATTGGTTTTATCAGGGCAGTTTCATACCTGTCATTATACTTTGTTCTTCAACTCCTCCTCCTTCCCCTCCCCCTGTTCTCCTCATGCTGACCCTGCTGTCCTTCACACTGGACTATGTACCTTGACAGATAAATGAGTCTTTGTTTCGGAATTCATGCTTCTCATTTGGGATTAGTGTTTAAGCACAAGCAAACAAAAATATTTGTCATTTTCAAAGTATTTAAATAATTTCTTGGTTCTTGTAACCTGTAAAAAGCATCTGAGTAGCCTTTCTGGAACCTGTTTGTAACTTAAGGTTTTGCTCTGCTTTGCAGTGCATCACCAGATCACCGTCTTTTGAATTCAGCCTCGTTTTGCTGTTACTTTGTGACTATATTCCTTGCACTGTGATCTTTTAGCTTTCCTAACTGAACCACCTGCTTACTTCTGGATGGGGGGGATCTCAAGAGAGAACAGCAATCTGGAAGTTGAATTTGGCCTTTGTTCCAAGTTGATGTGTCCGTTTGCAGTTTAAGGAGGCTACAGTTTGGTGGGATGTTCCCTTGGCGGGTAGAGCAGCAAAGAAATGTTGAATCCTAGGGGAAGTCCTGTAAATTTTCAGATGTAGCTTTTTGAAGTGTTCCAAATTTCATTAGCCAGAATTTTGTAGTTTGGAATGAATGGGTTTATAGTTTAGTATCCTACCTTTCTTTTTTGCAGGAGTGTATGCTCTGTGTGTGTGTGTGTGTGTGTGTGTGTTGATATTTGCATGTGGCTTGAAGTTATATCATTATATGAGCCTTGGAGCTACATCTTGTTGACCTTTAAGTCAGCCACCTTGACTCCCTTCTCCACAGCAAGGATAGAAATGACTAATTAATTCACACAAAGAATCTCTGTCAACTGCAGCCATGTATTTGTGAATGCCTTCACATAGAAACTTGTTTAAGTCATATACATTTGAAAGTTGATCATTCCCCAAACATACTTGGTAGATCCCACCATTGAAGCCATTGCAAGGGAGCCACAAAGCTAATAAGACCCAGTTGTACTGACTGAGAGGACAGCTCAGCATCTGCATTGGTACCTGGCACCTGCTGGGATCACTGGGGCCCATGTTCCCCTCACCTTTCACTCTATGTTTTAAACCTTGGATTTTAGAGTGCACACAACACTCTCTAATAGCTGTTAAAATCCTGAAGTGCTTCTCTTTACTATTCTCATGAACAGATCAATGTTTTTAGATTCACACTACCAAAGAAAAGGAGCCTTCCTTTGATATTTAAAATTAGAACCCACTCTTTAGAAGTTCATACTTAACTCCTTTTCATATCCTCATTTGTTTCTGTCAGTCAAGACTTTTTTTTTAAACAGAGAAAATATATTGTTTAATAATACTGATGAATAGCATTAAACTGTGGTACAGTAAAGTATTCAACAAACTATAACAAGCTTTCTAGTCACAAAAGAATAAGTAGGAAGGCCCTGAAATGAACAGTTAACAGCAGTTCATACCTGAGAATAGCTTTTAAGTAATTTAAAAATTAGATCTGCAACAGTCAAAAAAATCAAAGGATCTTTTTCCTCCTTGGACTTGCTTCAGAAACATATTCCTTCTTCTCACTTATTTGGAAATATTACACTTAATAAAGCCCTTACATGTTCAAAATTAGGGCAGGATTGAGGATAAAGGAGAAGCAGATAAGGGAAGTGTTTGTTCACAAAAATATTCTGAAAAAGCCAGAAGGGGAGGTCTAGACCTCAACCACTAATTTTTATAGGCTACATTCTGGGTACTGAGACGTAACCCCACTCTGTAAAAGTTGGTGTGCATAGCAGTTGGCACCAAGCCAGGGGTAGACTATGAAGTTGGTCTGGTTGCTTGTAAGAGTTAATTTTCTAAAAGAAAGATAATTTAAAGCTATCCCATGAGACCCAAGAGAAGCTTTCTCTGGTTCTACATTCACTCCATCACTTATCAGGCACAAATAATACTATCAATTCCTACCAGCTATCAAGTTCAGGATTAAATATTGCACTCTCAACAATGAGGTTCTCGCTTTGAGTGAGCCAAAAGGAAGAGTGGAAACCTCCAACTCCCCTTGGGAATTTGGGAATATACATCATTCCACACTGAGCATCCTTAACAGCTCAAGAAGTTCTGAGCTGGCCATGAGAAACATTTCCATCAGGTAGATACTGAATCAGCATCAATGTTGTGCACGACACACAAAGACTTTTATAAAATATGAATTGCACTTAATCCTCACTCTTCCCAAGTTTTGTCTGTGAGCACAGGCAGTATTTTATATCCTCTGAGATTAAGTTTTGTTTACTGCTTCAGAAGGATTATTTTAGTTTAAAGTTGTGGAACAGTGTTTCTAACCATTGTGGGGAGCATGAAGAGTGGGAGGAACATAAGGCATAGACTGACAGTTCTCCTCTGAGTCAAGCTCTGTCCGTTCCAGTTATCTTGAGGTCATGAGGGGACTGCAAAGCTCAGTCAACTCCGTAGTAACTCAGCTATCTGCACACCATTTTCAGGGGACACACAGAACACCTGGATAATTGAGTGTGGTTTAGTTTTTCTTTAAATTATATGCTCTGTCCAGCTTGGTTGGTCAAGAAAGCCTCACATAGGAAGAGCTTTTCGATGTGGAACCCAATATATAAATATAATATGTTTCTATTTGTTCTGTACTTCCTGGATATAGAAGGCAGAGCAGGAACAAGGGAGTGGAAAAGACTAGGAAAGGCTGGGATGGGTTTTAGAGTGGAAGCAAAGGAGGCTGATGTTTTGGGGTAGAATTGGAGTTTTTAGATGGCGAGTCTATTGCGTGTCTCTTGGCACTGAAAGTCAGGGTCACTGACTCTATTGCACAGCTCTTGCTATGGCTGTGGTCCCATCTCTCTTTGGGGATTGGGCAACTTTTTCCCTGGCAAGACTGTTAGACTATCACATTGGCACTGTATAAATATTTTTTCCTGGTTGCTTCCCCATGATGTTTCCACCTCCTGAACCCACCTATTTCTCCATTCCCCTTAAACCTTGTCTGTCTATATTCTTCCTAACCTTTCTTATCTCTTTTTCCCCCTGTTGACTCTTACTAAAGACTTGTGCCTTGTCCTTCAGACAAGCCTCCCCCACCAGAGGTTCCTCTCTTCCTTGTTCTGACTGAACAGAAAGGCCATCAGCTTTGTAACTAGCCTTGTGTTCTCATTGAGTGACTCTCTTGAACTCATGACTTTTTCAGGAGCTGGCCCCAGGTGGTTCCTTTCCGTGCTGTGCCAGCTTCCATGTGCTCTGTCTTGCTTTCTTTGTGACAGGCTCTAACCCTGGAGCCCCCATTGCTTTGAAGTGGTAGCTAGTTTCCTCTATCAGCCACCAAGTGCTGGGATTACAGGTGTGATTCGCCAAGCCTGGCTAATGCTCTGGAGTATTGTTGATTCGAGTGTACTCTGTTTAGAACTTGCCTCTTCATTTTGAAAGTAATACCTCTGTTAGAAGTCCAGGAATTGGTGTTTTCTTAAGTTTTTATAACGACTTTTTTCCTTAATGAGATCCTTTACCTAAGGCTTCTGTGTTTCCAGTACCTCCTATGCATTTTCAGACTGCAGTCTGGTATGCTGTCGGAGCAGAGTCCTCTTCTAATCTCTCAAACCTTTGTTTCCAACAATAGGTTGAACTTGCTTCCCCAGGTGTCTTGTGGGTAACTCAGATGTAACATTTAAAAATTAAATTCATCAGACTCAACTATGTTTGCTTTCCTTTGTTAGTATCTTGGTTCTATTAGAATCTCTTCAGTCACTTTGGCTCGGGGAAACTTGCAACTTTCTTAGGGAACCCCCTTTTACCTATATACTCGTCCTTGGGCACAGAGTTCTCAATTCTGTTACTCTAGTTTGAGATCTGTCTTACTTTCTTCTCCTGTGAAAAGACACTATGACCCAGGGAACTTACAAAAGAAAGCATTTAATTTGGGGTCCAGCATTCCGGAGGGTTATAGAGTCTATGAGCATCATGGCAGGGAGAGCATAGTAGCAGGTGGGCCAGCATGGTGCTGGAGCAGTAGTTGAGAGCTTACATCTGATCCCCAAGCTTGAGGCAGAGGGCAGTTGGCTTACTGGGAATGGCAGGGGCATTTTAAACCTCAGAGCTCATCTGTAGTGACATACGTTCTCCAACAAAGCCACACTTCATAATCCTTAAGTAGTTCTACCGGCTACAAAGCAAGTGTTCAAACTTATGAACCTATGGGAGCCATTCCCATTAAACCACCACAGTCTCTAACTGTGATTTCCTGCCTGAATCCTTGTAAGCGCCCCTCCTTTCCCGTGCTTCTTTTCTCTAACCCTATACATGAATCTGTCATGAAGCACAAACGTGGGTTAAAGGCCTAGGATGGCTTATTGCCTAAAAACCTGAGTTCCACAAATTGAGTTCCACAAATAGTTTTAGATCAGCAGTTCTCAGCCTCTGGGTCATGACCTCTTTGGGGATTGCATATCAGATAAACCGCATATCAGATATTTATATTACGATTCATAACAGTAGCAAAATTACAGTTTTGAAATAACAATGAAATAATTTTGTGGTTGGGGGTCACCACAACATGAAGAACTGTATTAAACGGTCCTAGCATTAGGAAGGTTGAGGACCACTCTGTTAGATGCTTCTCAATACCCAGTTCCCCCATCTCCTGCTTTTATCCCCATGTTATCAGCTGCTGAGCTCTGTCTAGTGCCACAACTTCTGGAACCCCACTACAAACCAATGCTAACCTCAGCCATCCAGACTCTGTCAGGCATCCTATTGGATCTTCCTATGCAGTACTGGGTGCCTCTGTATCCTCAACATTTGCAGCTTTACCCTCCCAGCCTCTGCTTACATGACTTATGATAGGTATTTTTTTTTCATGATGCTATACTACTATAATCTAGTTTATCTTGTACAAAATAATCATAGAAATATTATTCATCAAAAGTTCATGTGTGAGTACTTAGAGATTGTTGTCCAACTTCTTTCCCTTCCTTATTAAACCCAAATGAGAGGTGAAAGGACCTCTATGAACTTCCAAGTAGTTATTAGGAACTGTGATTTTAATTCAGTTTTTTTCCCTGGGTCAAAACTTTATTCAGTTGTAATTTTAATACAGGACCAGTACTTTCCCCCGTTCTTCACCACCCACAACCTGCAGGCTGTACTGTGGGGGTGGGGGTGTTGCTAGCAGACAGAGGTAAGGCAGTAGAGGATGATGGGAGCTTGGGCCAGTGAGGATGTAATTAGGGTGAGTGTAGGGGAGGGTATAATTATAATTAGGGTGAGCTTGGGGGAGCATAATCTGATGAGTTTAGGGAGGAATGATATAAGAGGTCCCTAGGAAGTGGGATCAGGCCACTTGGAAAGCAGGCTCCCTGACTGCATAATTTTTTATTGCCCAGAATACCCTGTCTGCTTCTTACCACATGCTCTCTTACATGTCAGTTCCTCATCGTACAGATCAGGTCGAGACTTGTCACTTGGTCCCAGTATAACTCAAGTAAACGAGAAAATACCGTCTTTCTGCCATACAGTGAGAGAGAAGACAGGTTGGATCAGGGGGCTGGTCTTATTCAAGCTTCTTGTTGGTTTTAATTTTAATCATGTCAAGGTTTTGTAGTGTCTGAAATTAAGTAGCCATGCAACGTGGACTCCAGATGAAAAGGTAATACATTGATGCAGGCACTCAGCTTACACCGTACCGAGTTCAGAGGGCTCAACATCAATAGATTGTAGTTTTTTAAATTTTAAGAGCTGATGCTGCAGCGTATTTTTCTTCTCATTGCCGAATGTCTTGGTTCCCACAGAGAGACAGAATTCCCATGCAAAAGTCCTAAGTACCCCAGGTTAGGTTTTGCCTGGACCCACTCCTCTGGACACTATTTTAATGATTGTTCCTTCAGCCAAGTATTGTGTATTCCTTTCACAATGACTGCCTGTGTCTGAAATCTCTCAATTTAACTTTCTTTTCATCCTCTGTGTATTCTAAGCACTACCTTTGCAGTATGCAGGTATGAATTAATAATGCGAATTGTTTGTCTTCTCACAGCTGGGCTGTAAGGACAGCTCTGTAGTACAGAGTGGGCTCTCGCTAGACTGGCTACAGTCCATGAGCTCTGTAGAGGTACAGCTTCCTGTTCTCTCTGGCCTACATGGGGCATTGGCAGCCCTGGTGGGGAACAGGGATGAGCCCTGTAATGTAACACAAGCAGAATGCACAAACGCACACAGGTACCTCTCACTACTCAAGCTTCAAGTTCTCTCTACCTTGTAGGCTTAAAGAGTATATTTTTAAGATACCAGGGAGCTCCATCAGAGACTTTTTCTTTTTCTTTCTTTTTCCTGTGATGCCAAATGAAATAATTTAAGCAAGGACTTGTATGTGACAATTTGAATCTTGCCATCTTTTAATTAACAGTGCCAAAGAACTTTGGATAATTTAGAAGGTTTTGTTTTTCAAAGTTGTTAAGAATTTGAGGGGGGCGGTGTTTGACATAAGCTAAGTTTCAGAGGCCTCATCCTTTTTAACCTTTGTTAATGAGGCAGCAGTAGGACTGGATTCTTATTTCGTTGTTAAGGTGCTTTCAATTATTTTCCCCGCATGTCTCGTGTCTCCACAACACCCCCTACCCTGTGCTATACCCACGTCCCTTTAGGGAGGAGAAGACAGAAATCCCATCTGACTTTTATGTTTCCCCTTTGGATTATCAATGAAATTGAATGCAAGGCTGAAGAGATGGGTCAGTGGGTTCACTGCCTACCGTGCAAGCATGAAGACCCTGGATTGGATCCCTAGCCCCTGTGTGAAAAGAATGTGGTAGTGTGTAAGGCACCTAGAACCCTAGTCCTGGAGGATTCCCAGAGCTCCCTGAGCTTGCAAGCCAAGTTCTACGAGAAACCTTGTCTTAAAATGTACAGTAGACAGTAGTAGAAGAAGACATCTTAGGCTGACTTATGGCCACTATTCCCATGTTCATACTCATGAGCACACACATGCATGAACTTATGCCAACAGATTTACATACCCACACATAAACACACACACACACATACGTACATACACACAAACACACACACACAAACACACATACACACACAGACACACAGACACACGTATACACACACATAGAGACACAGACATACATCCATACAAACACACACGTATACACACAGACACACATAGATAAACACACACATATATACCCACACAGACACACACACATACCCCAAATATACCTGTTAATGCCCTGATGTTTTATAAATTGCTGCTGCTACTGGTTATTTTGTAGATTGTTTTTAATGCTTTAAACTTTAAATTTTAGAGTTTTTAACTTTACAATTTGATGTTTGGACTGTTGTAACATTCCTAATTGAACTACTCTCCAGCAGTGCGACATAATAAAGCATTCTGCTGTTTTTGTCTTGGCAGTCCTAGATGACGTTCAGGAGTAGCCCCCTCCCCTCCCCCATGCCCCCCACACTGTTACCCTTCACTCAGAGAGGAAGTAGTAGCTAGGAATGTTTAAGACCCAGCATGTAGAGAAGAAGACAGGAATGAATGAATGGGTGGATGACTGAATGAAGAGGCTCCAGACCCTCGGGGCATTGCTCTTAATTAAAAGGAAATAAGCAAAGTTTTTTTTCAAAAGAAGATAATTGGTGCTAAATTATAATGTGTGTTTATTAGCAAATATTTTCACTTTAATTAGTTCATCTAAGTCATTATAATAACTTCCTGACCTCAATAGCTGATAGTTTTGCCTTGGGTCTAACCCTCTGACGTGCGTGCTGCAGGTCCACGTTCTCTGTTCTCTGTGTAATGTGTAGGCTGCATTATCCCGTTTCCTCCTTCTGCTGCCAAGGCCCCACTCTAGGCTCAACTGAAATTCTTGACCATCATAAAACAGTTCTTCAGGCTTTTTGTGTCTCTCTTTTGGGTTCTCCCACCTGTGGTTACTATCTAGAATGTCTGTACTCTGTGACTACCTTCATGATAGGCTTCTTCAGACCCTTCTCTCTTCATTTTATGGAAATAGAGCTTAGCACATTGTCTCTATCAACAGATCTATTCCTGTCAGTGAGTTCAGAACACCTTAGGATTATTATCTCAGTCTTCTGTAAGCCTCCCTTTACTCAGGTACCTGAGCCTGGCCAGAGATGGTACCTAGCAGTGGTCAAGACTTGTGACGGTCACCAGTATATGCCTGGAGTATATAATATGATCCCCAGACACAGTGCTTGGCCTCAGCCAGAAAACTCAGGCATTTCTGTGGGGATATGTATAGCAATCCTTGTAGGTTAACTACCCCTACCCCCTAACCCCAATCAGGACTGTGCGAGAGGAAGCTGATTGAGAGGTGGAATCCTTGATTCAGAATCTAGGCTTAGACACTTTCTTTTCTCCCAGTCAAGAGGTCTTGTTCATTCTTTCATGCCTTTATTTACTAACCCAGAGAGAACGTACCGCAATCTTGCCAGACTTTCATGATCTCAAAAGAAAGATCATTTTGGTAAGACCACATCGGAGAAGGAGCAAAACAGGCAAATGCTATCCTGTAGTAGTTGGCGTCTTCAGAAACCTTCCAGATTCGGCTGAGTGGATCTAATTCTCTGTAGGGATTTTCATCCGAGTAGAAATAGTACCACGTCCTGAAATCTGGCTACTTGTTGCACAAGATGAACTGGAACTGGAGTTACACATGACTGTGAGCCAATGTATAAATGCTAACAGTTGAACTCAAGTCCTCTAGACCAGTGCTGATAATTGCTGAGCCATTTCCCCAGCCCTTGTATGTTCACTCTTGTGTGGTTTCATTATCAACATGGTCACCTGGCAGAATGTCAGCTAGTTAGGTGGTTGGGAACGGGGAGAGCAGAATCCAACTCCTTCTCTTAGAATCTTGGGAACTATTCCTGGAAACTCTGATGAACACTACTAACACATCATTGCTTCGCTCAGTAATTATTCACCGACTTAGAGTACTGTAGCACGTTTTTTTATTTAATCTTTTTAACTCTTTGAGCTTAGTGCTTTCAGGAGCTAAGAATTTGAAGTATTTGAAGTCATCAGCATTATCGCCACCATCACTGTCAACAACAATTACAACAACACATGGCCAACCTGCTGGGTTTTTTAGGATGAGGTAGATAGAACTTGAAGTGCTAGCCCAAAGCCTGGTATATAATTAACGCTCAATAAAGTTAACTATTATTTGCGTCACCATCATCACTATTGTTACTATTCTGTAAAAGTGAGTAATCTTGGCCGGTCTCTGAGTGAGGAGACAAGATTCCAGATCTGCTTCCCTCATTCTACAGCTTTACTCAGCCCAGATTAAGGACTTTGCTTATGTAGCCAACAGAAAGCCACAGACTGCACCAAGTCCAAACCCAAAGTCTGGATAAGGTTAAATGAAAACAACCACACTAATAGGCCCTTGAAAAAAAAAAACCAAAGAAAGAATGTATTAGTACCATCTAGAAAAGTGTGTCTTTGAATATGAGAAACTAGGGGGAAAGGAAAAGCAGTTTATTCAGAAGGAAGGACTTGCATGATAAATGAACCAAAAAAAAAAATACGGTTTGAATAAGCATGGAACCCTGTAAGTAGGAAAAAATAGTAAAAGAGGTTGTTTTCCTGCTATTAAAGTCTGTAACTGACAGGCAGACACCCAGCCGGGGCCTCGACACAGACTAACTCAAGTTATTTGCTCTTAAAAACAAAGGATTAAAATGTTTAAATAATGGAAAGTAGAAGATGAGAAAACTTCAAACTCATTTATGCCACCTTTGTAGAAAAATCGTCAGTATAGAAGAAACAACATAGAATTGAAGACAAATGAAGAAAACTTGTATGCGCTAAGAAGGACCTAGATGACGCCAACTCTGTCCAATGCACAGTCATAGAAAGAGACCAGCAGCTAAAGTGTGTTCAGTGGAAATGTTTATATTTGGAAGCTGAAGCAGAAAATCTTTTGATCATCCTAGATGAATACAGAGTCATCTGCATATTTCTGCTTTTCAGAATGAAATGCTAGAAGATACCAGGGGATATTTAAAATTATGAGAAGAAAACTTGGGCATTGAAGTTTTGCATTCAAAGGCAAAAGAAACAAATTCATTTACATTTGTGGCCCCTAAAATTATCTCTGGTTGGTGACAATTTCCCCCCTGAAAACCCATTCCAACTGGCAATAATTCAATTTAAAAATGTCAGAGAAGTAGTAGAAATAACTCAAAAAATGTTGAGTTCCTATATATACAAGTATAAAGATTAGCCATTGGGTTGATTCTTGATAATTGCTGTAAACAACATTGCAAACATGATAATGCCAATGCAAAGATTACTTATTTCTCAGCATAGCCACATTGTGGTTACAGATTCCAAGTTACATGGCTAGAATTGTAGCAGAAATACGCAGAACATAAAGTATGCATGCCCCCCTAATAATTTTCAATTATACAGTTTAGTAGTGGTAAAAGTGTTCACGTCATCGAATAAGCATTCTTGAGAACTTCATCAGTTTGCAAGGCTAAACTCTACCCCTTAAACAGTTCCCCGTTGCTCCCCAGCCCCTCACAATGGTCTTACTTTGCCAGCCTCACTGTTCTATATCACTCGTATACGTGAAGTCATACAGTCTGTCTTTTCCCAGTTGGCTGATTTCCAGATTTCATTTTTAAGAACCGAAAATAGGAGAAGGCTGGGGGACGAGACAAGGAACGGCAGACTTGCTGTCTCTTTTTAGAGTAATTTGCTGGTGGATTTTGCTAGTCTTTATCGTTAGCTTTCATCACGTTTCTGCTTAGATTTGAGATTCAGTAAAGCAGCCCTGTGCTGTGAAGTGAAGTGTGAGGATCTTGATGTGGCCACATGAGTGTTTATTCCTTACCCAAAGGGCAAGTTTTCTGATAGCACTCTGTACTCAGTCATGGGCCTTAACGGCCATGCTGTGCTTTATCCTTTGGATGGTATGGCTATGTGCAGTTGAGGATGCTTTACACAGGGCTCGAGAGGTTGCACTTGTGTATGCTGGAGCTTTCCTATTGGTTCCTTACTTGGAATCCATGAAGGAGGTGCAGTGTCCTTAAGAACTTAAGACTTAAGAACTGACGTCTGCTAGTCTCAGAAAAGAATAAGAGACATCAGTCTTTAGATTTGTCATCATTTTCGAAGGCCTGGCATAGTGTGACATCCGAACTCTCTCCAGCTGTGTACCCACCTTGACCTGATGTTATTTAAGGTGGTTGTTCAGTCACCTATCTGTTCTGTCTGGAGTGGTCATATCCTGAAGTGCCCTCACATTGCCCAGAGATTCTAATTCCCAGGACACGGTAGAGCCTGCTATCCTGGAGTTGTATGGGCTCGGACATGGACCAGGACATTGCTGTTTGGTTCATTGCTAACATAGTCCTTCCCAAACTGTTACACATCTGAATTTCTTGTGGGAATGTAACACTCTTTCCTGTCCAGGTCTCACCCCAAAGGAGTTGAGTCAGAATAATTGAGGTCGGAATCCAAGCTTTCATTGGTTTTAAGATCCCCAGGTGGTTCCAGGGCTGAGCAAATGTTGGGAAACTCTGCACTAGGATAATTGGTCTGTTTCAGGGTTTCCAGTTCTTTGCAATTTTGGTTACTTTTATTTTACCAAGTAATTGCTCATTTGAGCTTTTCAAAGCTGTGGTCAGTTTTATGTGCGATCCTCTCCCAAGTCAGTTTCCACGTTTATGTCTCCTTGCCGATCTGGTGCGTTTTTCTTGCTTTTTCGGAGCCAGCCTTGCAAATCATTTTTTTTCTCCCTTTGTTCTTTTCAAGAAATTCTTTTTCTTTCTTTCTTTATCACCATAATATTTCTCTTTTCTTAAAAAAGTTACCCTAGATGAATGGGTATTGCCTGTTTGCATGTCTGTGTACCACTGCGTGTTTGGTGCTTTAGAGGGAGATAGACCTTCCACATCCACAGACAAGAGAAAAAGGCACACACGGTGTTACACTGTACAAAGCAATGCACTTTAGTTACTCTAAAATACCTCCTTTCAAAAAGTGAAGATTTTCTTGGAGTGAATATAAGACTGTATATTTGTGTTCTGACTCCTTAAATCAGTCACTACTCAGAACTGATATTAAAGGATAAACTTAATTCTACATTAATCTCGCAGGGAAGGGACGTAGCTTGGTGGCACACCTTTGTACCATGTGCACAGCCCTAGGTTTGAGTCTCCAATGCCATAAAAAAATTAATATCAGAATTTTAGGCTATGAATCTTGACTATAGGCTGAGACCTAGTTTTAATTCAAAGACGCATTTTTGTAAAGATTTGTATTTCCATTTAATAAACACTCTCCCAGCATTTGCCACGGGGAGTTCAAGTCAGTTGAGAAGATAGGGTTTTATCATATATAATTTTGAATATAGAAATTATCCAAGTCGATTTTCCACACAGTCTTGTCTGAGAAACAGACACAGGCTAGAAGATGCTTCCATCAGGGAGTTTCCTCCAAACCTTTAGGAGCTTCTATCAAGCCAAGCTTTGTTTTGTCTTCCAATCCATTTTATGATGTGCCCCCCCCATCACTCTGGAATGATAATTTCACAGGAACAAACCTGCTACAGCACTTCTTCAAGCACACCCAGAAAACTCAGGGGGAACCGGTTTATCGATAAGTGGAAAGAACTGTCTTCCATGATGAACATGGATCGAGATTCCAGTACCTTGAAGCATCAGCGAATGGTGTAAGGGACGATTGTTGTCTTGGAACAGTTCGAGAAGCCAAAGGCCATTGTAATCGGAGAAAAGTTTAAAGTAGGGAAATAAAGATTAGTGAGAAGGGTTGGGGATTCAGCTCAGTGGTAGAAGGGTTGGGGATTTAGCTCAGTGGTAGAGCGCTTGCCTAGCAAGTGCAAGGCCCTGGGTTTGGTCCCCAGCTCCGGAAAAAAAGAAAAAAAAAAAAAAGATTAGTGAGGCTTTATTCAAATGACAAGAAAAACATTCACAGAAATGTCTTTAAATGCAGGAGTTTAGAAGTAATATTCAGCATAAATTTTCCTGTTAGCACACCACCGTTTTACATACTTTTAGTATTTGGTTTTTGTCTGGGTTATATTCCTTTTTTCCAAAAGCTCTATTTTGAAAGTTCTTGACAAAGAAATAATACATATGTATCTGCCAAAAAAAAAAAAAAAAAAAAAAAAGCAACCCAATTTTGTCTTAATGAAGTAAATGGAAATTACAGTATTCCTGCTGTGATGTCTTGCTCAGATCAACTTGCCACAGTAAAGGACAAGCCGTTTCTAGTGTTCCTCACAGGGTGGTGGGCTGGCAAGCTCGTATTGCCCCAGGGAATCTAACTGGGCAGAAACCTTCATAGAAAGCAGCTGGACAGTTTTGAGCAAGAGCTTTGGGAGAGCATACTCTTTGACCTGGTAAGCCTGCTTCCGAGAACGCCAGCCGGAGGGAATCATGGGAATTGCTGACAAAGATTCGTGCACGAGGATCTTAATGGCGGCGCTGTTTATAGTATTTGTTAAAAATGGGAAATAACCTAAAATGCCAAACACTAAGAGAATGACCAAGAAAATGGTCATATCAAGTATGCAGTGTAGTCATAGAAACCAGGCTTCTGGAACAGGAAAAGACAGGACATCGAAAGGAAAATTTTAGCATATGGATTTGTTTAAATAAATTTTGTTTTAATTTTTACAAAACCACATAATTATATGTATTAGACACGCAGGAGAAAGTTTTATGAACTGGAAGGAAATACTAAAAAATATATAAAAATCTACCCAGCACTGTCCAAGTCTGTAAATACTGCACATATTTTAATGTTCGATCATTTAATTCTTGCTTCGGGGACTTTCATTTTATATCGAAAGACAAACTGTTCTAGATGTTAGAATGTTTTCGTGGCTATCGATTGAGACTCAGATCCATTTCTGGATCCAACCATGGATGTCTGTGATCGGTTTGGGGAGGCAGAGAGTAGAGCTGTGTACATAACACCTCTACCAGAAAAGCAGCAGTGCCTTAGTTGTGGTCTGTGGTGCTGAGAGGGCTCCTGTGAGGTAACTTCCCCATATCCCATTGACTCCCATAAATGGGGAGTTAAGTCAGCTTGTTCTGTTGATGGAAACAAACTGTTGGAATCAAAGGCTAGATTGCACCTGTCCGTCTTTGAACACACAGTGCAGGAAAAGTAACATGGGCGAATAAACACGAAGACTGTGGAATCTGGGGGCTTCCTGGGGCTTCACAGGGTAAGAAAGTGTTGCCGTTGTTGCTCCTGCTCTCATCTTTAACCCGATGTGAGAATTCTCCTGTCCAGTGGTGGCATTTATACACAACAGTAATCTTTCTACCTCTGGGGAGAGATGGAGAGGGAGAGGAGGGATGGAGGGGAGGGAAGGAGGAGGGAGGGGGGAGAGAGAGAGAGAGAGAGAGAGAGAGAGAGAGAGAGAAAGAGAGAGAGAGAGATCGATCTTCATTTCTGAAATTGTGACATTGCTGCCGTGGCCCTTGCCAAGCTGTGGCCTTGAACGTTTTAGCATAGTCAAGATTAACACTGCAGTCTCACATTGCCTTTTAGGACTTTTCTCATTGGATGGTAAATCTGTTTATGGAGCCAGGGAACCGTTCCTGGAATTATTCAGAATAAGTTTAATCTACCATCTACATTAACGGCCTTCAAATACTTGAAGTCGGCTCTCATGAATTTAATAACTGCTTTCCCTGTGGCTTGCCTTTTTTTTTTTCTTTTTAATTTCAAGAATAGAACACAGTAGACCATAAAAATGAGTGTTATCATTCTTCCCTTGGATTTTCTATGTAAATGTTGCTTAACATCTAAATGGTGCTGATTATAATTTGAGATATTAACAGATATGCCATTGTGTCCCTTCAGTTATTGTCTGTAAAGGAGGTTAAACACTATATTAACTTCTGAGTAGTGATTTACTGTTGTTTTGTTTTAGAAAAATAAATAAAAAAAGAAGTAAAATAATATAATTTGATATTGCCTTTGAGACTTCTGTGTTTGTGGGGGCTCTTTATTTCCCCACTCATTTTTTTTCTTCTTCTTAAAGAGCATAGATGTATGTAAACACAGCCTCACACAAGTGCGGAGTTGTTCTTTCTTCCTGGCTTGTGCCGCTGTGTAATATTGCTCTATAACCGTTAAGCAGCTGCTGTGTCTCAAAGATGGGCACATTTCCGTTGGTACATGAAGAGAATTTACTCGGAATCTCTCCAAACTACTTAAGGATATCTGGCCTTTGCACGAACTGTTGAGATTTACAATAGGCTGTGTTCCATGTGAAGCTGTGTTTCTCTGAGTCTCCGTAGCCTGCAGGCTCCCATAGGTTTTACGGCCTCAGCAGTACCCTGGCGTTTCTGCTGAATCTGTATATTTTTGCCGGGTTCTAGGCCCACAGTGAGAAGGACCCTTCCCAGCTATTTGCCCAAGCCTTTGTCTTCTGACGACTCGAGCAAGCACTTAGTTATCCAAGCGCCATGCCGTCCCTTCCTCCTGGGTCTGATTCGGATGACGCTGGCACATCGCGAAGGTTGTACTGTTCGTGAAGAAACATGAAATGCCACCCCCAAATCCAGCCACCAATTGCCTGCTTCCCGCCTACCACCGGCCTTCTGGCTAGTGACAGTGGGCACCATTACTGCTGCTTGCCAGTGTCCTACACTCAGATCGCTCCATGTGCTACGCAGAAGCAGAGCCCAGTGGGTCCTAAGGGGTCACATTTTATCGTCTGGGTATTTCCATTATGTTTCATAGTTTTGGTAAAAACAACTTTCCTTTTTCCTTGTAGATTTCAAGTCTTTATCACTGGGGAATCGTCATCATTTGTCTTTGACTTCTTACCTTGTTGCATAAAATTAGCCTCGAGGTGGTTCACGCCTTCCTTGTGACTTAGGAACACGTGGAACCTTAGCTATTCATAGTTACAATGAAAAACATCATTAAATACCTAGATTCTGAGATGTGTACCATATGATATAATTCGTGTAAACATACTGAAATAGTCAACATTTATTCTCGTACTCATTAGTTTTTAAGTGTGTGTGTGTGTGTGTGTGTGTGTGTGTGTGTGTGTGTGTGTGTGTGAGTGTATCGGCTGGATGAGACTCGGGCTGTCAGGCTTGGTGACAAGTGACTTTTATCTACTGAGCCATGTAAGTGGCCCTCTTCCACACATCTATTTTGCAAACCTTTTTATGCTCTTGTTTGACTCCTTTGGTTATCGATATTTACTATATGCTCAAGGTCACACATTAAAATACAACAAAGCCAGCACTATAATCTGAGCTTAAGTGTTACTTTTCCTATTGCACGTAAAAGTCCAACCTTTTAACACTGTACCATGTCATCTGCAAATGTACTGGGCCACATTCATAGCTATTTTGGGGCCCATGTGCTGCAGAATAGAAACATGCGTACAGCAAACCCTTCAGCAAACAAGTTCTCAAGGAGGGAGGGATGGAGCCAGTAGAGTTGCCCATCAATTTTGTGCCAAGTATAGTTATAAGATCACTAAGCTGGGGGTTGGGGATTTACCTCAGTGGTAGAGCGCTTGCCTAGCAAACGCAAGGCCCTGGGTTCGGTCCTCAGCTCCGAGAAAAAAACAAAACAAAACAAAACAAAAAAAAACCAAAAGAACCCAAGATCACTAAGCTGTTAATTTATGACCTTGGTTTTAAAAGCTGAATTTTAAAATATTGTTCCATGTTCGTTTAGTAGTTACTCTATATATAGGGCTATGAGTCAGTTGCCCAGGGAGATAGGCTGAAAAACACAACCTAGTCACTCCCCTAAATAAAGGAACTGATAATCCAACAAAGAATTTAATACTTGAAAACAAATATCTTGGAAAATCTGAATGTGTAAAGTGTAAAATCAGGGCTAAGTAGGTGTGATGTGAAAAGGAGGATCGAGGTTATGTTTGCCAGCGAGGGTCAGAGGAAGCAGAGGATGGGAGCGGGCAGCTTGTCAGAGTGTTGTCATTCAGCAGGACACGGAGAGTCGAAAGCAGCACGTACAACCAGGGCGAGCTATAGGGTAGAACAGTGATTGGCTGCAGAGATGCTAAATATCTGGTGCATTTCTGCTTTACACATTAAACGTTTTTAGCATCTATAAAACAATATTTAATAAGCTAGTCAACCAAACTACACAATCTACGGTGGCCTAGAGCATTAAAACATCTTTGTTCCCATTCAGGCAAATGGAATCAATACCACCACCATCTCCTCCTCGTCCTCCTCCTCTTCCTCCTCCTCCTCTTCTTCCTCCTCCTCATTCTCCTCTTCCTCTTCTTCTTCTTTGCATTTATAACTTCTAACACCTTATAGAGTACTGGTTGCACAGACATTTCTCATCTCTGAAACAAATTGAATTTTGTGAAGAATTCATTGCTCAAGCAGTTTCTTAAAATAGAAGTGCATCAGCTAGGGACATTTTGTTATTCTTATAGAAATATATAATTTCCAGAGTAGCTACTCAGTTTGAGACTTCAGGCTTTATCATCAAATGAGACGCTGTACTTCCTTTTGCTTTTTCTCTCTGCCTTTCTAAAAGGGTGAACAGGTTGAGTGTGAAGCCATGCCCCCACATGCTTGGCTCTTCACCCCCCCTGATTGTGAAGCACCCCCACCCCCCACCCCAGGCAGCAGTCACCTCTTGGGCGCTCTGGGTTGTATAACTCCTAAGAGGCTTCAGTGTTCAGGGTGTGACTCTGTTGGAAGTTGTTACTGTTGCACTCACGTCTGACTAGTGTTTATCATTGTTCTGGGCCTGGGTCTCACTTTGTGTGAAGACACTTGAAGAGTCTTCTACTACTTCCTCCTGTGCACTGGGATTACTGGCTTATTACCCCACGCTTTCTTCTACACTGGATTTAATGCTTTATCTTACTTTGTTTTGATAATAACTTTAGGAGGTAGGTGATTTTTTTTAATCTCTCATTTATAGACAAGGAACCTGAAACAAAATAAGGTTTACTCACATGGCCAACATCTCTTAGCTGACAAACTCAGGCCAGGGTTGCTTCCCAGATCTCCCTGATGGTTCCCTGTGACTCTCCACCCATATGTCATCTCCTTGTGCTGAATCTGATTCTTGGTTAGTTATGAAGCTGTGTGTGAAATCCAATCTAGTCACAGATTCTGATTCCCTTGCGTATTCTGCTCTAGAAATATTTCGGTTGTGAACATTTCAGACTTTTATATTTTCCTTGAAGACAGCTACTCATGGTCTTCTCACCCTCATTCTGTACTCTTGATAGAAATAAAAATTGTAAAATTTCTGGACGCCATGTGATAATCTAGGGTTTCCTCAGGGTCCTGAGTTGTGAACCATGCCCTCTGTGGATTGTGTGCCTGGATTCACTGCATTTGCAACCTCTAGTTCTTGTTTTTTTAAAAAACAAAAACAAAAACAAAAAAAAAAAAAAAAACAGGGAGGGGAATCCAGTAGTAGGAATAGTAAGGAAATGTTGAAAATTGGCAAAGAAAACTAAGACTCAGAGATTGAGCTTGGTGCAAAGAGGAATTCACTGTGTCCCACGTTTTGATCCTCTGTTGAATGGCCCAGGAACAAGGCTGGAAATTCTGGCAGCAGCAGCTCACTGTCTTTAATCAGGGAAGGATTTGTGAAAGAACAGTGCTTTCCAGAGAACCTTGAAGCATTTCCAACAAGGTGCTAATTGTGATGTGGTCATGGTTTCCCTTTGCTTCCTATCTCCTTCCCTCTCCTGCATTTTTAATATGTCGCCTGGCTTTCCAGGCGTTGTAGAATGAGATGCAGTCAGAGTGTCCCAGCCTTCCTCCTCCAGGTCTTCCATGGCAAATAGGATCCTACCAATTACACATTTAGAAGAGCTCATGAGAAATTCCATGCGTTATTTATGTTATTTATATTTCTTATTTTTGAAAACCAGATTATGTTGGTATTTAGGTCCCAAGTTTACTTGTCTTTAGAATAAGCAATGAACAAATTCTAGAAATTAATTGGCACCTTTATCCTCTGCGTATGCTGATCTTTTTCCTTTGACGTTTGTTTTTAGGGTACCTAGAGGACAGTTTTGTAAAATCCGGAGTCTTCAACGTATCAGAGCTTGTGAGAGTATCCAGAAGTAAGTAAACTCTTTTCTTACTACAGAAGTACACAGAATCATTAAAATCCTACATACTTTGAATCTTAAATACGATGTGAAAATCAACTACTTGAACGTATTTAAATTTAAAAGTTCACGATTTAAAAAATCTTAAATTAATAAAATAACCAAATGTATTACTAATTTTATAAAATATTTCCATTCAGCTCATCAAAGCTTTGTGTTGTGTAACACTAATGTTTAGGCCGTTCTCATTGGTCATCATATCGGTATCCATTCAGTTCAGTCCTCTCTGTGACCATAGATGGTCATTTATATCAAAGGAAGTGTGGTTAATTAAATGTACCCTGTGTTGTTATGATAACCCACATAAGTTTCCTGTAGATAAGTGCTTTTTCAGTTAGAGCGATGTGGCGGGGGTTGGAGATGTACAGGATACACATACTCACATGCAATGTGTAAAGGGATGCAGAAATTAATTTTGCAGATTGTACTTGGATATAGATAGAAAGCATTGTTAGTCCAAACAATGTCCAGTTGTTTACAGCAGCCACCTCACCTGAGGTACCATTCTTGGCCAGCAGGATTGGGTTTTTCTAGGGTAAACTCACCTGGTGGCTACTTAAGCCAAGGGGAAGCTCTGTTGATCAACCAGCTCTTGGTTTTTGCTAGTGTGTGCAGACGCATCCAAGGTGCCAGTATTAACACACTGATGACATAAAAGGAGGTGGCTGTTTTCTTCCTGATCCTGTCTTTGATTTAGATTGTTCAGGTCCCCTTGAGGGCTATGTTTTGACTTCATGTTTTGATAGAAAGTATCATGGTCTAGAACTGATGTCACTTAGATGATCCAGTGGCAAATCCAGAGGGTCCTTGCTTGTCTTTATTAACAGTCCTCATGTGCACAGCTCTGTAATCTCAGTACTCCGGAGTCAGGAGGATTGCAACAAGCTTGCAGCCAGTTGGGCTACATAGCTAATTTCAGGCCACCCATGGGACATATGGCAATCCCCTTTCTCAAAACAGAACTCAAACAAACAAACAACAACAACAACAACAACAACAACAACAAAAACTGGCTTTTGTATAAACTCCAGAATGTATGAATGAGGGCCACAGCCAACTGTAAGGACCAAACATAGTGAGCTAAGAGGGTAAGACTAACCAAGCAGCTATAGAGTCCTCGTGTTCAGGAGCTCTTGTCTCCAAGCTTCCAGGACACTGCCTTTTGAACTATAGTTTCTCAAGTAACTCAGATTTGTGAACTTTCCACAAAACCAAACAGACACACAAACAAAAAAATCAAAACCAACGAACCAACTAACAAAAACCCATGTTTATCAGAGAATGACACGTATGGCCACTCAAGACCTTATATACCTTGTCTCTTCTGCCAGTATTCAGAATAGATATGGGTGTCATGGGTTCATCAATTTGGGAGCAGCATCAGGAGTGACAGCTAAATATATGTATCCCAACAGCTCTAGTGTGCGTATGTTCTTCACAAGAGGTGTTTAATGGTCTAGTTCATCGTTCAAGGCCACATGTTTTCCAGAAATCCCCTAAGGAAGTCCGTATTCAAAGTTGTTCTCTAGCAGAGATGCTGACCTGTGAAACTATAGAGCATAGGAAACCATTCCCTCCTCTTATACCATTTTGCAAGCTCCATAATGGATTTTGTTCCTTCTTACAAGGAGGGCAGTAGAAGTATCCATCAGAAAGGATTCACATAGTGCACCATTAAAGATAGCACTACCCCAAGCATATCAAAAGAGAGACACTTTAAAATCCTCAAGAGCCCACAGTGATATTTTGAAAAATCAGAATTTTAAACATCAAATATAGATCAAAAATACCTTCTCCTAACATTTCAGAAACAAGGTAAATTTTAACATGTTTCACTCATTTATTCTTAATTTATACTGTCATTTCTTAGAGGTTTTTAGGCTGTGTGTCATAACAAACATTACTGATTTGTAATTAGTACATTAATTATCCATATTCACTCCTTAGTTAATTTATTCAGCAAACATGTACTTTCTCCTCCATATGTAAATAGATGTCTCCAAGATTCTCGAACGTTCTATTCTCCAAGTGTTTTAATATACTCATACTGTAATCTTGTTTACACAGTTGAACTTCATTGTTTATGAAATAGGTGTTTGTTAAGTCAAGCTCCAGCACATAAGTTAAGTCTTATGCGGTGTATTACAGGTTCTGGCTTCTTGATTCATGGCCTGCCCTTGGTACTATCCTCTAGCTTTTCTGTGGCCACGTGACCTTCTACTGTGCATGCTGACATTAGCTAATGATGCTGTCATCTCAGGAACCATTCAGTTGAAGGATATTATCTCTGTTCTGGCTTCCAACCTTTAGAAATCGGGATCTAGGTTGAATGGCTTCTAGAAGAACATTGGTATGTTGTAGCCAGGATCTGTAGCTTTTGGCTTTCTTAAAGCTCTGTCTAGAAATGGTGCTATGAGTCATGTTTCTGTCTGACTTGGGCTCTTCCTGAGGCTTACAAGCAGGAGGACCTGGGAGTCTTGTTCTTCTCAAATGCTCTAGTGTTACTCAGGAACCTGGGCGTTGTTTGAAGTTTTTAGTCACGCTTATTACTACTATTACTTCCTTTTCAATAACTTCCCATTTACTGCCGGAATGCCTTCTAAGTTTTTCAGTTATAGATCTGGGCCTCACTATGTAGCCATGAATGGCCTGGACTCAATGTGTAGACCAAATTGTCCCTGAGTTTATAGAGATCCACCTGCCTCTGCCTCCCGAGTGCTGAGATGAAAGATATCCATCCCGATACTTGACCCTGACCCTGAAGGGTTTGTTTTTTTTGCTTTTTGGTTTTTTTTTTTTTTTAAGTTACCATTTTACTGCCTACTCTACCCAGCATGCTTATGGCCAAGTAAAGTGTAGTGACTATTAAACTCTAGTGACTGTTAAGCCAGGTATGTCCTTTAGAAGGAAACTTGCCTAACTACTGTGCAGTCTTAATGCCTCTACAAAAATGTGTCTAAACAATACAGCCTGTAAGTTCCTGCCATTTTTGTCAGTACACTGCCAAGTAACTCAGATGTCTGAAGTGGCCAGAGCAAAGAAAATGTCTGGTAGGGAGTAAATGCCCACACATATTAGGGACTTCAGACAGCCTGTGTCTTCTGGCATTTGCTGGATGTGGTAAGGGAATAACCCAAAGATTGCTGTCACAGGTCATTTACCTGGACTCCATGGGAGGGACTAACTCCAGTCTGAAACGGATGTGTCTCTGTTGGAGGAGACAGGCAGATTGTTCACATTCTCTGAGACAATCAACTCCCTGCTTCTCACATATACCCGGCTTCTCATATCACATGGACCACGGTTATACAAATACATCTTAAGGTGTGTGGTTACTGTGGATTAAGAAAGTCTACATTTTTTAAACCTCTGACATACTTCAGTCCACAAAATACCTCAGTACAGTAACTGTCTAAATAATTCAAATAGCCTTTAACACTCAGGATAAAAATATTTTCTCTCTGAAGAACGTTTAAGTATATTGAATAATTTAGACAGAGCGATTAAAATCTGAGCAGCTAAACAAAAGACAGGGGCTCCGGTTTTAGACCTGAGACTCTTCCTGGGTGTAGAGATGCTGTATTTAATAGACGGATTCTGTCTACATAGTCCGTGACTAGCTCTCTCCAGTAAAGTGCCTTTTATTTATACTTCCCTAAGAACACCTAAAGTTAATCTTGGCCCAACAGATATTAAATTCAATCAAATTGAATAGAAAATACACCTAATGCTGCTAACTGTTCTGGATGAGAAAAAAAAATCTTGAAAATCAGTGATCCTTTGTAGTTATACATTCGGCTAAAGGCAGTTAGGAGAGGCTGTGGTAAGTAGATTGTGCGTTCAAAGAATGGATTTCAAGAGCTCTAAAACTCTATTGCCAAGTCCCCCGGACACTCTCTGGAGAGGTCCTTACTGAAGGCTTGAGGGCTCAGCTGGCACAGCACACTGCCCGTGATACCAGCTGTCTGGTTCTCCACTCTGTTTGTAGCTCCTATCCTGACTTTAACACTAGTCACATCAGCTTGGAAAAATCTTCCTTCAGTGCCTTGATCCTTCTCCCAAGTCTGCTTACTACCAGATAAAGCTTTTCCATAGTCAGTCAGTCAGTCTGTCTGTCTCTGTCTCTGTGTCTCTGTGTCTGTCTCTATCTGTCTCTCTCTCTCTCTCTCTCTCTCTCTCTCTCTCTCTCACACACACACACACACACACACACACACACACAGGAGAAGCTTTATTGTTATCTAAGTTTCTCAGGTATTTTTAAGTTTGCTCCAGTGTCCCCCCCCTACATACTGCATTGTTTGTTTATTGAAGACAGACGTCGGAGAATATCGAGTATCCACTGCAGTGCCTGCTAGCAATAGACACAGGCACTAGTCTGTCTGATTCTTAGCCAGCCCACCTGCCTGCCTCCCCTTCCCTCCTTCTTCCTTCTTTCTTCCCCTTCTTTTACATATATATTTATTCATGTGTGTATGAGCACATGTCTGTGTACACACATAGACATGCATGTGGAGGCCATATGCCAACATGAGATCTTGTGCTTTGAGGTAGTATCTGTCGTTGAACTTGGGTGGTCAGCGAGTGCCTCCCAGCATGGGAATTACAGGTGCACACCCTTGGTTTTATAGGGCGGTCAGGGATCCAAACTCAGATCCTTTTGCTTGCACAGCAAGTTCTTTACCCATGGAACTGTCTCCCCAGTCACCAGACAATAGCTTTTTAAAGAATAAACTTCCAGGAAGAGGGTTCACTTGTCTGTGACTGCCTTTTGCACATTTTTGAATGGTTCCGTCTTTACCAACTACTCCATTTTACCAGGGAAGGAGTGGAGAGAAAATAAAGGAAGGAGCTCACCTCTCTGCCAAAGACCTGGTGCTGGGCTGCCACGGCTCCCACTGCTCGATCGCCAGATAGTCGTATGTGCTAGCTTTTCATTTTGTTGTGTGAGGCGCTCTCTGTGTAAGTGCGACTCTAACGTATGAAGTGAGGGTGCAATGAACATTCATTTATGACACCTGCCTGTGTGCATATTTGCAAAACACCTTGGCTTTTATTTCATACTCATAAACTTTACTTACTCCTGCCACACTTTTCAAGATTTACTTAAATCAAGTTATACACACTGTGGGGTTGTGTTTGTTTATTTTGTCTTGTTTCAGACATGGTCTCACTCTGTACATTTGTCTGGCCTCAGACTTGTTACATAGTCCAGTCTGGCACTGACTTCTCTATTCTCCTGCCTCAAACTCCCTAGAGCTGGGATTACAAGTGTACGATACCAGACATTACTAACCATCATGTTTTGAAATTTATTTTTGTGTTGACATTAAAACTAATAGAGGAGTGCTTGCTTCAGCAGCACATAGGCTAAAAACTAATAGAGGGTAATAAGCTTTATTTGTGAAAGCCTTTAACCTTTATGTAGTTAGCCATGACTTAGTTCAGTGCTAGCCACTCATTTGGTGCTAGGTAGTAAGGATCATTTGTTCTGCTCTGCCTACATCTACAGACTGGAGAGCGACAGATGGAATGACCAATCATATGGGGGAGTGAATGGAGAAGATGGTTATTGTGACCAGGGAAAGTGGTGTCAGGGACCGAGTGTGTGTGTTTAGAACGCTCAGACTTGCGTTGAGGTTTCTGGGTCTTGTCCGCAGCATCCAGGGGATATCAGATCTTAAGGTAAAGAGAACGCTTGCCTGGAGCCTTAAAACGAATAGGGATTTTATATCTGAGCAGAGGTAACAGTGAGCGTCACTTACAACCTTTCTTTAAAACAAATTACTCCTCAGCACCCATAACCCAGGGGACTGGAGTCAACTTCCCAATCGGAGAAATCCCCAGCCAACCATACTATCATGACATGAACTCCGGCGTGAACCTGCAGAGGTCGCTGTCTTCTCCACCGAGCAGGTAATGAGGACACTGTGCATGCTCTACCCCTTCCGAGGTCAGACAGGAGGGGAAAGAAGGCAAATAAGTGCCCGGCAATACATGCTTCAGAATTTTGCCAGAATCGTTTGTTTTGATATTCTCATATCGGGTGTAACTGTTATCACCTTTAAAGTCTTTTTTGGGGGGAAAATGAACTATGAAATGAGTTTTTGTTTTATGGCATGACATATAATTCTGCTAGTTAAACTTTTAGCAACTGTGAAGTGATACTGGGGATTGGAAAGATGGCCCTGGGGATAAGTGCACTTGTTGCTCTTACAGAAGACCTGGGTTCTGTTCTCAGCACCCATATGGTGGCTTACAACCGTATGGAAGCTCTAGTTCCAGGGACTACAGTGCCATTTTCTGCTTTGCATGGACACCAGGCATGCACATGGATGGTACACATCCGGGCAAAGCATACATACACACAAATTATAATAAACATTGAAAAAATGTAAATGATATTACAGCAGGGACCCTCACCGATAGCCATGATGACTGTTAATTACACATCTGCATGTGGGACAATGAAACATACAAAAGGTGTCATTTTCCTAGCTTTAAAATTAAAGCCTGATTTGAGACAACCAGTATTCAATGAATTGAGGTTCTCTGACTAAATCAGTTTACTCTCCTGGAACCAAGGAAAGCATCAGCCACTCTGAGACGGAGTTAGCCAGACTGTGCTGGGGACCATAAAGAATGAGGTCCCCTGGCTTCTAGTTCTCTGCTCACATGATAACTTTCTCTGGCACTCTTGTAACTTTGATTCCAGATAAATGTAGAGGTATTTTTTTTCCTTTTTTGGGTTGTGTCTTTCATGTATAAAGTCCTATGTCATTCTTGGAGCTTTCACTATATCCACAGACTAACATAAGGATATACACAAATTCCCAACAAAAGCACGCTAATTATGCTAATTTTTAAAAATAAAATACAATCTGGAAAAGTATTTTTCTAGACATTTTCAGTAATGAAAGTTAACTGCTTCTGTGGAAATATCCATATTTATGTGTTTATAAAATAAGATCGATTTTATAACATTTATAACCCAACTGTATTTTCATGTAATTAGATTGTATATCAAGATAATTGGGTTTATTATCACTAAAATTATCTCTGATATGTTGACGTCCTAAAAGTGCTTTGATCTTTTTAAATTTAAAATATGAATTAGGATTTTTTTTTAAAATTCCCTCCATCGGATCCATATGTTGTCAGCACAGGTCTCTCCCCAGGGCCACTCAGTATCAGATCCTGTGCCCTTCAAAGTAGGTGCACCCTAAAAATGTTTCTTTGTTGCTCCTTGTGGACATAATTCCTCCTCCTTTCTTTGTATACTTCTGCTGACTCACGGTGGAAGAGAATTACATTAAAAGGAGAATTTGAAAAACATGCGCAGTCTTTAAGTTTGGATATTTTGATAGAGACTAAAGAAATAATATCATTTCTGGTAAGCTTTGTCATGGGGAGAAATGTCAAGCTCAATCATGTCAGTACTCCAGGCATTCTTAGCCAACAATTAACCCAGTGCAGCCACAAAGAAACTGAGATGTGAACAGGCTTCAAGGGCTTAGGCATGTAGTGCCCTGACTGGGAGACCTTCCTCCTGGAGTGACTACTTCTGTTCACTTTTCCTGGGTAAATTCACTGAATTCATCCATATTTGTCCCCCTGTTTGTTAAAAATGGGGGCTTTGTGTGCATGTATATTTTTTGAGGTAACCTATAGTCCCAAACTTTGGTGACATTACAATTATTGATGGTGCATAATGTCAATCCGGGAGGTATTTTCTGGTTGTTGCATATGAACACAGGTACCAGTGAGAAGTCTTTCAATAAAGAGGAAGTGTTAATTTAAGAGTGAATCATTAGCTGGGGTGTTGGTTGGAGCATATCAAAGTAAAGTGTCCCAAAATATCACTGCAGCTTTGAATCTTTGCTGTAGATACCCACTTTTCTCCATAATAAGTAAGTCGTGTTATTCCATTCAAAGTATTTTCTTAAAGTACACCACTTGTTTCGTTAGCCATCATTTTTCATGGTTGACCTTAAGAATAAAGGACCAGTAGCTCAATTTCTTTAAGGAAGAGCATGGAATACTTACAACTAGTAAAGTTCTAGAAACGGTCGTCTTGTTATTAATTACAAGGTCAGCACTAATAATTAATATCTAATAAGTATCTTCAAACTGCACGCCACTTAGCTGAGAGCTTTATAGGTATTAGCTCACTTCATCTTCTCAACCAAACTCTTTAAACTAGGTTTTATTATTTCCACCTTACAGGTGATTAACTAGGCTTAGCCAGGTTGAGGAACCTGCTACCGGAGCTAATAAATGGCAGTCAAAAGGTGGGATTCCAGAAGCCTTTCTCTGCCCAGCTCCAGTGCCTTAGCTCCAAACTGACAACATTGTCCTGCACTGTCTGTGGCTGTGCTGGGCAGTGAGCAGTATTGATATCAAAACCATAAGATCAATCAATAGATCTTAGCAAAACTCGCATGTTAGCAGAAAAGGCATACGGAGAGTTCAGTATGTCTCTGGAAAATAAAATTGAAGAGATAAGTAGAGTGAACAGTTTTTGTTGGGTAGGCCCAGGGATAGGTGGTGCACACAGAGGACAGAGAATATAGACTGTTGCAAATGTTCACCATTGCTGCGGATGTCTGGAATACCCACCATTCTTTCAAGCGAACTCTTTCACTTGGATATGGGAGTTATTTTTCATTTTAAAAATAAATGCTGCAATCTTCCCAGAAATGCCATTAATGTCATCACTTTTATATTTTAACAGCAAAAGACCCAAAACTATATCCATAGATGAAAATATGGAGCCAAGTCCTACAGGAGACTTTTACCCCTCTCCAAATTCACCAGCTGCTGGAAGTCGAACATGGCATGAGCGAGATCAAGGTGGGTACAGAGACACCTCCAAGGGGCACTGTGGTATCTGCGTCACTTATGTCATGTTACCATGTTAGTCACCATTGCTGGGGAACCAGCATGGACTGAACTTGAAGTAATTTCAGTAATTATTTTAAAGATAATTTTACGAGAGTGGTCACATATTATCAAAGTTACAAAAATCCTTCATGTTCATACAAAACAATCTCTCAGGGCCTGCAATTATGTACGCGAGTGGCTTGGGTCCATCAACACCAGGCAGTAGAATCTTGACAGCGTAGCAAGTTCAGACTCAGTGAGCTCCCAATATTTTCTCTGTGAGCCTATTCGGAGGAGCAAACTTTAGGCAGTTAGCAGGTATGAGAATCCTCACTTAAAGGAAGCTGTAGTTTCTTTCTTGTGGAAGTAGGTGGTGCATAGCTAACAGATCAAAGTATAACTTTAGAATCTGAGTCTTAAGTTAAATCTAGTTGCCTCCTAGGTAGACCTGTGACTCAGTTCTAGGCTAGTTGAGGAGGAGCATAATTTTACATGGGTATGATTTAGCTTTCTGGGATCTGACTTGGTCTTTATTCTTGAAACGCATTGGATCTCCTATGTTATTTAATAACACATATCCCTGCCTTTCTATACAATAAGGAGGGATTAAAGGAGTGGGAATAGACAAATCAGCTAATTACAAAGTTTGTTGGTTTGTCTGTACATGTGTGCAAATAAGTTTTTAGAGTAGCATCATAAAATAATAATAAATAATATATTAATATTTTAATAATAATAATAATAATAACAATAATAATTTGTAAGTTTCTTTTAACTCAAATTCTGTGTTTAAAAATGTGAAAGGGATATATATGTTTTGCCCTAATGGTTCCAGCCCAGAATGTGTCGTTGTTGTTGTTGTTGTCTGTGACCTTGGGAAGCTATATGCAGAGAAATATTAACAGACAGCTGACCCTTGGGCATAGTATTTACAGCCAGTGCCACTTCCTTACCAGGATTTCCTTCATGCTATTCAGAATTTCATATTGAGTAACACATGACTTCTACCAGGATGAGGCCTAGTAGTTGGATTACCTTTCCCATGTTGATATTTTTAAGTTTTCTTTTTAAAAAGATTTATTTATCTTTATGTCATATGCAGCAGAGTTTAGCCTGCATGTATGTGTGTTTGCAATCTGGGTGCAATTTGGGCACCTATGGGGACCAAAGAGGCCATCAGCCCCCTGGAACTAGAGCTACAGATAGTGTTGAGATGCCTTGTGGGTACAAATGCCCTTAACTGCTGACCTGTCTCTACAGCCCCACATTTAAAGAATTTAACTTGTGAAGATGGAAGGGACAGGGGGCAGTTACAGGGAACAGAACAAAGCAGGGTGAGGCTCTGAGGTGGGGAAGCAATGGCAGAATGGCTGTTTGTGCCTTGAGGTTGGTACTGCTGAAGGGAAGGAAAGTGCTAGGCTTGTCAGACTCCTTTTACAGAAGGGTTGGAAAATCAGCTGGTGAGGTGCGCCCTGAAACCCTTCCCCAATCCATTCTTCAGGCAATAGGCACACTTGATCATGAAACATTATCTGACCCTTCTGCTTCCTCTCCATCAGTAAGCCCCCCAGGGTTCACAGGAGAAAATCTCCAGTCCCTCATTTGACCACAGGTTCACAGCATTGCCTTCTGTTCCCACTGGCATCCTATGACTTTGGGTTTGGGAATGCAGTGCCCAAGAAGCCAGACCTTCTGAAGTGGTCTTTCCTACCTCTTCATCTAGCAAATCCCTTGATATCTTTAGTGGTGCATGATCCACTGTTGAATTTCATTCTAAATTAGTCCTTCCCACTTTTGTGCCTTGACAGCTGGCATTGTTCCTTCATTGTGTTCATAATATGTAATTTTATATTTATTTATTGGGTGAATTGCTTATATATATATATATATATCTATACTATTAAGGTAACTGTTTTGATTGTGGCTGTCATTAGCACCAAAGACAACAGTGATGCATAGTAGGGCCACAGTAAATATATGATAAATGATAATATATGATAAATGAGTCACTGGTTACCCATCCAGTGTCATAAGGGAAGGCAAGAGATAACAGACCTATAGGAGTGAAAATAAAAATAAAATCCACACATCTTCATGCTTTGTTCCTTGTTTTACTAACATTGTCACTTTAGTCTAAACAGAGCTATATTTTCTCTGTCAGAAAATTACTCTGGGACAGATCCTATTGGTGATAATAACGACACGGAATACTTACGGATGAGTGTGTTGTTCAAATGTAGGTGTTCTTTATTGTAGAGTGTCACTCTGTAAGAACCAATTTCCACTTTGTAAGAACTGATTTCTCCTTCCAGCTATTCAGGAAAGCCAATCTCCCATCATATTACAAAACAGTTTTGAAAAGTAGAAGGGAGACTGTCATTCTTTCTCTTTGTAAAATCATGGCATTGTCTTGATGATTTCCTATTGTCAAAATGACTAACACTATCAGAGAAGGCTGTAAAAGCAAATTATAATAAGAGGAAGGAGGAAGGTTCCATTCTCCTGTGGTGATTAAAACACCTGTCACTTGAAATTTGAAGTCCCTGAGGAGTTTGTAATGTGCACAATAAGCCATTATGGGAAGAAGACTCTGACTATAGTGAGAAGCCGAGGGAGGTCCAGAACCATCTTCACAAACTTGCCAAGCCCAAAGTGGTGAGCTTGTTCTTAGAAGGAGATCCATTTTTAAAATTTGCAAAATAAAATGCCCCCGACCATTCTTGTCTGGCTTCATTCCATTCTCCAGGCGTCCTTGTGTGTTGGGAAGGTGTGGTCTAAGGCACGAGTGAGTGAGTGAGTGAGTGAGTGAGTGAGTGAGTGAGCACCACTTGCAGTACTGTTTCCTGCCAGTACCTTACAGTTGTTTTCCACTCGAAGACCTGTGATCATCATAGGCTTCTGTTTTTAATTGGCAAAAGTGCTAAAAATTCATTGCTATTCCCTAGATATCTGCCTTAATAGATGATTACTAACTGTCTATTAAAATATCTGCTGAACACCCCTATCAAAACTGAATTTCGAAGTCTAATAAAAAATGAAAATATGGGTAACATATTATAATGTTTTTTATTCCGAGGTAGAAATGAATGATGCCGTATGACCAAGTTGCTATTTCTATTTTTTAAAAATAATTTATACAAAGCATTCATGCCAAATCTAGCTTTCATATGATGACATATACCTGAGTAGTTTTTAATTACTTACTATACAACTTTTTACTTTCACAGATTAAATATACTTGTATATTGAAATCGTAGTGTATAACTTTGCAAAGGTAGGCAAGACTATTTTTAAAGTAAATAGTATTTAGTCATGTTAAATATTTGATAGAAGACTATATAATTTGGTTAAATTTCTTCTCATTGCTGGTGATAGATATTGAATTTGTCAGTATTAATGGCTGTTGGTGCTGGCACACGCCTTTAATCCCAGCATTTGGGAGGCAGAGGCAGGAAGATCAACAGAATTCACAGAGATCTACAGAAAGCTTGCTCTACAGATCTGAGACAGCCGAGGGCTACACAGATCAACCCTGTCTTGAGTCTCCCCCCACCCAGCCTGAAATGAAATTGTCAATGAAAAGGAATAATGGGTATGAGGAACATAGAGTAGCCACTGTATTCCCTTCCTAAGGTATAGCATATTCTCTTTGCTTAGTCTCTACTGTGAGTACTTAGGTCTGACATTAAAGACTGATCCATTTTTCTTTGTTCGGGGTGGGGCAAACAAGCTGCCCAAGTGGTAGTGCCTATTTTCCAAGCAGTCTACCCCTGAGCTATGGCTTCAGACAAGTATTTCTTTTGGATACTTTTTTAAAAAATCCTTCAGATCATAATGATTACATTCATACATGTCTTTGATCCCACCATTTATCCAGAAAGAGATCTTAACTTGTCTCCACTTAGTTATACCTCCCTGAGTCTACTGAGGAACTTGATTACTAGCTGACTTCTCCAGAAAGGACTAGAGCAATCCTTCTAACACAAGACGAAGATTGTTGCCCCTCATGGTTTTCCTTCTACTTCTGTTTGCTTTCATGACACTAAATCTGGTTGTATTTTAATGCCCAGTAATTTAACTGTCTGGTTGATTATTTACTTGGACATTTGAAATTTTATTTCCTTGAGACACTCACTGTCTCTGTCTCCCAAGTGTTAAGATTCATGCTTGGTTACTTGAACCCTTCAAATCATAACCCATCAGGATCATTTGCCCCTCCTATTCAACTAGTCATGGCTTTATCTAAGTCTGAATGTAAAATGATACAGTAATACACTTGTAATACAGAGTTGAAAATTTCTGAGTGGAAAATGTAATGGCTTTTCAATCTGATAAATAATAAAGACAATTTGTAATTTTAGATAAAATGTAAATTTAAAAGGACAGTTTCGTGCAGTTAGGATTGAGATAATTTGGCTCATTTAACATTTATCAAATTCCTGTCATATGACAAGAAATTTTTATAGGCATTGGGCACACAAATATGATTGATTACATTGCTAGCTCTGGACCTGCAAAACAGAAAAATAATTGTTATTTATGAAAATGGGCTTTATCAAAGATAAATAATTAAGGCATGTGACAAGGGATTATCTTTATGCTTTGGAACTAACTTACTTTTGAAGCACCATGAGCTATAAATCTTTACATAAAATCAATAAGGTGACATCTTAGAAAAATTGGCACGAGTTAAATATTGATATGTAATTAGAATTAGTTAAAATTTTAAATTGAACTCTAAGACCACATAGTTATCATGTTCTGATTACAGCAAATTCTAGAAAATACAATTACTAATTTTTTAAAAAATATTCAACAGCAGACAACTTAGCTCCATGGTAGATAGAGCGCTGGCTGAGCATGCGCAAAGGCCATGGTTCTAGTCCCAGCCACACGCACGCACGCACGCACGCACGCACGCACGCACGTATGTACGTCCTGTTGTAAAACGAACTCTCTCCAGCAGGTGTTTGTGAAGTTTTGTGTACTTGTAAGTTCATGCAATTAACTTTGCAAATGTTTTTCTCAGGGAAAGTCTCCCCTGTGAGGACCTTCAGTATGTACTGGCTAAAGCTCTGGAGAGATAGTATAGTGGTAGCTTTCAACAAATGAATTCAAGCAAAGGGCCCACAGGAAAAGTGGGAGCTGGAGATGGACGCTGTCTCCTCAGTTAATGAAGAAATAAGTAAGGGTACCTGTAGTGAGGCACCATGTGAGAGAAACAGATTCAAGACCAGTGCCACTCAATGTGAGTTCAAGAAGTGTTCATAGACATGCTAGATACCAGTGGTCTACTAAGTTTGGAAAGTTCTGGTTTAACTCAATTTAAACTTTTTTTCTTTGCCGAATGAATATGTGCAATATTAAATATACTGTTGCGTGCTGCAGCTTTTCCAGGAGAGGCTGCGGACTTGATTAGCATGCTTATTGTGTGTGTGTGAATTCAGAAGCCTCCCTCCCCCACAATGGGAGGAGTTAGAGGGAGGGAGCATTAAGTCCAAACTTTGGGCAAGTGCCAGAGCCCAAACTTCTGTTTGATGAAGGCTGGAATCTCAAGGTTTCTGTGAGCTTGGGAGCCGAGTGAACCCACAGCTTTCATGCTTGGCTGGGTAGCTGTTCTCTGAGAGTCATTAACGTTAAAAGCAGTCCTGGTGAAGGCAGGGAGTGACCTGGCAGGCAAAACTTTCCAGCTGCCTTTGGGGACCCACTGACCACCAATTCTGTAGGTTCTTGGGGTTGGCACTACCGCAGTCAAATAGCAAATCTTCAGATAGCTCTTTTAACGTGAAAAAATAAAAACAGAGGTAAAATCTTTTGATGGGATAAACGTGTAGAGGGGCTGGTTGGAATTTAATGTGGAAGCCCAGTTTTAAATCTTCCTTCAGCTTCCTGCAAAAGTATCAGACGTCAGGATTTGTAGCCGAGTGCTCTCCCCCACCCGACTCCGGGTCGTTTTAGTATCAGAAAGCCAATCTCAGAGACCCCCACCATGTGTGGATGATTCCCATCAGCTGAGGGTGGAAAAAAAAGAAAAGAAAAGAAAAGAAAATCACATGACCATCTTCAAAACAGAAAGGAGAAGAGTAAATTGTTCCTGAAGGCTCTCGTTAGAATTCCTCTTGTTGCCTGCTAATTAACAGATATCTGTCCGCCTTTCATGTGCTTGAATGGAGGCCGGCATGTTGGGTGGGGCAAGCTCGTGTGCATGTTCCAAGGGCCCATACTGGTTAATATGGAAAAGTTGAGCTCTGGTTTCGTGCTCTGGAAACTTAATGATTTAAAAGCACCAATTTTGCAGGGAAAAAAAAAAACCTAATACATAATTAGTTCCAAATAACAACAGCTGTTTGATAACTCGATGAAACAGATGAAAATTGGCAAGTAGGAGCCCCAAAGATGCTGAGTCCTGGGGTGCCTTGCAGAGTTCTGTGTCATAATCAAACTTTTTGCTTTAATTCGGTTTACATGTTGATTTACGGTTCAAGCATGTTTTAGAAGTTTGGAAAGTCAGGGTTACTAGACTAGCAATAGCCCACACAGTGAGAACTTGATTTTCTAGACAGATCACAAGGCACTGGAACCCTCGGGCATTATAAACGGACAGGGTGAGTTTCCCTCCAGCTAAAAGGCCTTATCCAGGGAGAAGAGACCCAGCCTTTCTCACAAGTCTCCTCAGGCAAATGGTTTTCCTGGAGAGCTTCATCTTTGATCCTGTCAAGTGTTATAGAATAAAACAAGAGAATGGAAATGAATTTATGCATTTCTCAGGGTTCTGAAAGAACTCTCAAAACACAATTATGTTATGTAAAATACGTAAATACATGTGTCTAAAACCAACTTAAGAATGCTAGGACTAGATACCTTTGACCTAAAGTGTTGGAAGTGAAGTGGTTTTGACAAGTAAATGTCAGGAGGAGCAGGAGTGAGGCAAGTGACTGGCTACAAACTTTAAGGGTCTGTTACCCTGTGTAAACCTGCACTCTGCCAGTCTCATTTTCTAGCAATTAAGCAATATGTTAAGTAAATCATGCTATTTGCTTATAAATACTTCTAAGAATTTCTTACAGGTTTTTAAAACATGTGATATGGTTATTAATTTAACCTAAGATACACTCTGAGATTAAGATACCATAATATATCAAAGGTTCTCTTTTTTGAGTTAAAACATTTCAACTTTGCTGCTAAATGTTTTATTTATATTTTCAAGTAAGTGTTTATCCTTTACCAGATATCCCCTTCCTTCTCTCAGTAATTGAAGTAATCATGTAAATTTAAAGTATACATACCTGAGAAAGTCAAGCTTCTATTTTTGTTTGAGGCTATCTGACCTCTGCAGGCTCACATACACTCGCTAAATAAATAAGTAAATAGCAAATGCAAAAATCTTATTAAACACCCCACCCATATGGCTTAAACATTTACTATTAACCATAGTGGCCATGGTTGGAGTTTTTCCTCCTTGTCGGGGAAAAAAAAAAAACCAAACTTTGATAGGCATATTTCTTTGTGTCTGGTGTTTCAGATTTTAGATCAGTTGTAGTCAGAGTTTGGCGGTGTCAGTAGTCTGGTGTTTGAAAATCTGAAATGCTTCTAGAAATACTTAATGATGTCACAGTGGGAACCTCCATGCCTGACTTCATGTTTTGGGTTCTAGTCTAAACACAAACACACACACAGTTTTCTGTAGGGCTGCCTTCAGGGTGTGCGTATAAGGTGTATATGCCTAGATGAATTATGCTTGGACTTGCACTGGGTTCCAGGGCGCCCTATTATATGTATGCCAACATCCCGAACTCTGAAACTCCGAACGTCGGACCTCAAGCATCTCACAGAAAGGACGCTTGACCTGTCTTTGAGTTTTTGAGCTTTCATTAATGTAGATATATTAAAGATCCAAAGGCATCCATTTCTTAAGTGAGCTTTTAAATGTTTACTTTAAATGCTCTCACTGAATAGCATAATAACTGTATTGTTTATGTCTTGGAGGCACCCAATGTTTTGCCTTACAGTTCAGGAATGCCCAGATCTCACAAGTACACGTCCTGTCCTGTTCCATTCTGCTTCCAATGATTGATAGAGATTGAGTTATTATACACAACCTTGTTATGGGATCAGTGTCTCCTACTCTGAAAACAAGTGACTCAGCCAGACGGCAACATTTATTTTCTCTAAGTGACTGGAGGCCTCGCAATAGGAGACCATTATCCTGTGACAATATTCTGTTTCATTGACATTATCTCGAAAATGTAATTGGCCCATTACTAAATAGAGGTTTTGTTACTGATCAATTTCACGTGATTTCTAAAACCATTAGGATAATAAATATGCCATCCCAGTAATTTCATTGACAGGGCGGTTTTATTTTCTTCATTTACATTTATTGGGGAGGGATATATATATTTAAATGCCATAACCTTTGTTAGCTTTTCACTCTAAGAAACAGAGTTTATGTGGGGCTACCATGTTTACATGGAGCACGGATGACTTTAGATTTGCCATGACTTTCTTCCACTTGCTGCACCATATCGACTCATAATTGTTCCCAAGCAACTAGCTTGCTTGAAAAATAAAGGTCTGGGTTATTTCTAGGACTGGGAGGCTTTCCTGCAAATCTTCTAAATTAACACATCAGTTACATTGCCCCAACGTACAGTGTGGAAGACAACAGTGTCCAAAGCTACAGGATCCTGCGGGGGTCTTGCAATACAAGCGTTTCTAAATGCGTGGCGGTTTCCCAAATGTCCGCCTCCAAAAAGTCATCTATAATCTTGTTAAATTAGAACACTTCCAGTATCTCTCTGACTTTTACAGTTAAGGTTACAGTATTGATTTTATTTTATAGTCCACGGCTCTCAGATGCTTAACACTAACAAGACCCCATGGCTAGAACGTCCCCCAGAGACTGCTGAATCACAGCCATTTATTTACCTATGCTGATGCCTAACCAGGGAAGAGGATGTGCTTAGCCTCCCACGTACTTGTTTAGTGTTTTTTCTCCCCCTCGCTTCCAAATTATGTTTACCGACATTATGCGAGATCCTTTATAACGGTCTGTTAAACTGGCAGGAGACAAAAGCAGTTTGAAGTGTTTTTAAAAAGCAGTCATCTTTCTGGTATTCATTCTGGTGACACTGTTCTTGAGTATCCAGAGACTTGTTTTTGTATAAAGCTGTTTCAGGAAGGTATTTTTGAGTTTCAGAGCAGTTTCAGTTTTAGCTTTGAATTGGATACAGGTGTAGCCTAGATCCCTGTTTTAAATGGAGACATTAGGTAAAGTACAGGCTTGTCGCGACATGCTGCTCCACTGTGCTTGGGTTAAAATATACAGGAGCCTTCACCCGTCCCAAACGGTTTCAGGTTGGTGAAGCATACAGCAAGCACTGTGCTCAGGCGTGGTTAGGAGGATTGACCAGCACAACACTTACAGCAGAGACTCCTTTATTCAGCACAAAGGTTGCCATGCTTTTCCCCCTAAGAAAAACTGATTTCATTTTTAAAAAGTTGAAAATCCAGATGTCAGTTGACGTCTGACCCTCATGATGCAGCCTGCCTTCGCCCCAGTTAATTTTTGGAGTGTGAGACACAGAGATGCAGGTGAATAGATAGATGCGGGGCTGCAGAGCAGAATAGATTCTGAGCAGGGCAGATTGTTTGAATCACCAGGCATCCTCGTCACGAGACTGCAGCGGGAGTCATCCACGCGTCTCGTCACAGGGTCAGAGCACGTGTTAACTTGGAGTGTGTAGATAGTACTTACCTGCATCACCACACGACTGTGAACTCTCACATCAAGAATTCTTAGAGTCAGGGATTGGGGATTTAGCTCAGTGGTAGAGCGCTTGCCTAGGAAGCGCAAGGCCCTGGGTTCGGTCCCCAGCTCCGGAAAAAAAGAACCAAAAAAAAAAAAAGAATCCTTAGAGTCACACATTCTCTTTACTGTGTTTTAGAGACAACGTTTTGTCTTTAACTTATTTCTCAGTGTTCCATTTAGCACTCCACCCTAGAACTTTGCAGAGTAAGGCCTTTCCTTACTGGACACACGACAAGATCCCTTGCTCTCAACCTAGAATTTTTATGACGCTCTGTGGAACTGCGAACTTATTTCTAATAACTTTTTTGTAAAATATTTTTCTAAAAGCTCTTTCTAATATATTCGTATGAATATATTTCTATTACTCCTGGTGAAAGTAATAGCCTTTTAAAAGAAATTTGGGAAGGCAAACTATAAAATGCAAATAATAAAAATAATTGCTTCTAATTGTATCACCCAGGAATAAAATCTGGATTGACTCTTATTACTATTTGACTGATCAGTAGAAGTGTAGTTTCTAAGTAGTTTTAACTGCATTTTCTATATGTTTTAACTTGAGTCATGAATTTGCACTGATGGGCCTACATGAAATGCAATTTTATTCTGTCAAGTATTGTTCATTTTTTTTCACTTGTAATACATCAGCAGCTTACCACGTCCTTCAGATTCTGTTTTAAGATATCTGTATTATGCTGTTCTCTGTGTGTGTGTGTGTGTGTGTGTGTGTGTGTGTGTGTGTGTGTGTGTGTGTGTAATGCTGGTTTGTTGCCTTTATTATTTTCATTTTGAGTTTGGGTCTCTAGGAACCTGGGCTGCCCTAGGACTCACTGGGTGTCTGAGGATGAGCTTGAACTCCCAGATCTGCCTCCTCCGTGATAGGATTAGCAGTGTGCATCCTTATACCTGTTGATATCTATGATGTCCTCAAAATGTTTGAGTTTCTGCCTGCTGATGAATTTGTAGGTAGTTTCTGAGTTCTCATTGTCAGCTTAATGAGCACCTCTGCCTGTTATCCGTGTAGCTCCTTGAAGTCCACTCCTGTCTGTTTCTTTTCACTGCCCTTGTGTCTTAACAAACTGTAGCACCATAGCAAGTCACCAAGTAGAAGCTCAATAAAAATCTTAAAGGAATAGACACATTGTATTGTAAAATAGATACATATTACTATAAAATACCGGGTTTAGTTTTATGTCCATTTCTAAGCCTTTGTGGCAGATTGACGGAGAATCCAGAAAAGTCTCGATCAGTTCCCATAAACCACCAGGCATAACTAGTTTATCTTTCCCATCACAGGAGAAAGACTGAAAATTGCTCTGTGAACAATTTTGAAGTGTGTCCTGTGAAATGTATTTCTGAGACAGTTCCTCTGATGTTTGACCGTACCCCTGCACCTTTTTAAATAAGCATTTAAGCTATCCGGGATTACAACACACCTTTTCTTCCTATGAGCTTGCATAGCTCCATTTTACTGTGAAAGAAATGGAGAAATTGGAAAAGCACATTGAGATAGGCAGAGCTTTTAAGTAAAGACACAGCCTACGGTGTGTGCACATTCCCCTCTCTCTCCCCCTCCCTCCCCATTCTTCTCTCTCCCCCTCTTCCTCTCTTTCCCCTTTCCATTCTTTATCCTCCAGGGCAAGTTTCCTGCCAGCACTATTTGATCAATAGGTGAACCTTGTGAAAGAAAAGATCTGTCAGTCATCAGAGGGAAAGCAACTGAAATAAATACATCTGAGCTCTGGACTGAGTCTGAAATAATCATCAGTCTGTTTCACCCTAGCTTTGCTGACTGCGAGGTTTTACATAACGTTTATGACACTGTAAATAACAGGTAGACGTTTCTCTCCTCAACTTTATCTTCCCCAAGGCAAAAATCACAGGAGGAGAAACTGTGGTCTGTCTCAGCATTTAGTTGGCAAACCATGTTCTCTGCCTTCACCTTTCCTCTGGGCACAGAGCCCAAGCCATTTCCTTGTCTCAAAGTTGACTGTGGATTTGTGGCCTGAAGTAAAAATACCAGATTCCAGCTCCAGAAACCATCCCACACACTTGATTTGGGAGCCTCTCATTTATTATCTCATCTATTCTAAATAACATTATTATTTTATGCACATAGTTCATCTTTTTTATATTGTCTTTCAGCTTCCACTCAGCATTTTAATGGAAAGCAGAAGTCTTCCATTGTAGCTGAGAGCTCACCTTTCTCTTTTAGTGTTGTATGTTACGTGACAGCTTCCAGGAAGTAATGGTTGTGTTGACCACACTATGCCTTCATCCCCAAAATGAGTTTGGTCTCTGAAGAGATTTTCAGCGTTCATCAGGGTTGTGTAAACCTAAAAAAATTTTTAAAAAAATGTAAAAGTCTAAACCGTGTAAAAGCGCAAGATATAAGGATTCATGGAGAACTCTGAGAGACTAGCACATTAGTAAGACGTTACTGTAATATAATCCTGCCCAACTCCTGTCAGTAAACGGTCTTTGAGCTAAGTGGTCCATATAGGAGCTTTGTTTCCTTGGCTTGCATCATACCACAGGGTCAGAGTTCATAGACGGTTTCAAGCTGTTTTTGTCCTGTACCTTGATTTCTATATATATATATATATATATATATATATATATATATATATATATTACACGTGTGTGCGTGTCTGTGTGTGTGTGAGGGGGCGTCTAAGATGAGGGGAGAGATGTCTTAAAAAGTTCAACAACTTAATAATGTAAAAAAAAATAAAGAAGCTATTATAAGCCATGATTATAGCTCTCTGAGCACAGAAATAAGACAGGCATTAGCATTCAATACTAGCCAATGAGGAGACAGCCAATGTTGACTGATATGCATAAAGTTCATTTGCATAAAGTTAACGTTGTTCATGAGTCTTACTGGTAAGCAAGAAGGCTGAGAAATATGTAAAATAATCAAACTTCTAAACTATTTCGATGCAATTACTTCTTTGCTAGTTGCATAGAAATATGTTTTTCTAGCCAGTAGAACTGGCCCAGCTATGATTATGTTATAATTTAGTGTCATGTTAAGCTAAAAATAACAGCTACCAGAAATGTAGGGTCTCTCGTGTGCTTTTACATAATTAATTTGAAACAGCCACAGATCTGAAGTGTTATATATAGGGAGGAAGGATGGGAGTTTTCTGAGCAAAGAAAATGGTTTGTTTTCTAGGTAGACTGTAGCAATTGGATTGGTAACCTCAGTGTGCTTGAACATATTGGAGAGGCTAACATATTGTTGCGGAATACGTGAGAGGAGAGCAGGTGTCCCTGGCAGGCAGGTGTTAAAGGTTGCTGTTCAAGCTTGCCCTAGATCACTAGTTGACTTTACCGAAGTTCTGCTAACAGGTGGCTAAGTGATTGGGGTGCCATGTGACATTTATCCCGGGAGCGACTCAGATGACAGGCTGCTACAGACTGAGGAAGGGGGTCTTTGCTTTGATGAAGAAATTGCCAAAACTCACGTCTCATTAGTGTTTCCTAGGGTTCTTTGGAAGTGAACAACAGTTTAATTAAGGGCTGACGTAAACACATTTCTGCACACTTTCCCTGCAGCATTTTATCACATTAGAATCGATCAAAATTGTTGCCTTGGGCTGACTTGAGCAGATATACATCTGGAGCACCATTTGTGCAAGCTGCTGCCGAGCCGAGTACATACGCTGTGCTCGCTGCAGCTCGCTCCTTTTGTAGCTGAAATTACCTTGTTGGGAGATGAGTTGACCTAGCTCCTTATTTGCTTAAGCCTTTATCTCTTTGAAGTGATGCTGTGAAATGAATGACACATCAGAGCTTAGGATGTGTGCACGCTACAGTGCCAAGAACTCACAGTATAGCTAGTAAAAATTATAACTTGGTTTGCAAAATACTTGTTTAAAGATAGGCTTAAGTCCATGCGAATGTCTATCAGTGGCTTAGTCAAACTTTTTTCTTTTTTTGGTTTGGAGGCATTTTATTTTATAATCCACTATATAATTAGTTCTAGAGCCATAGCTAATTGTCCAATTATGAATCAAAGCACAGGTGTGGACAGCAAAGAGCAGCGCCTTCAACGCGAATCTTTCCTTTTGAAGACTTAGCCTCCCTAGACTTTTGTCATTAGGAAGAATCCTTGGTACAACCTAATATCACCATGGTTATAGTTATTTAACGAAATCTGCCTTTCACGTCCGCCCCTTTTGCTGGCTTGTGAGCCTCACAGCACATCGGCAGTGGGTCTTGATCAGAGCATTGAACCTTGTGTGCAGCTGAGCCCTTCGCACTTAGGGGGTGCTCAGTGGTTGGCTTTGAAGTCTCTCTTTGGTTTCTTTAACCACTCTTTTGTTGTTGTTAAATCATTTTCCATTGTAAACTTTATCTTTTCCTTTTATTGAAAATTTATTTTTTTTCTCACACAATACATTCTTATGGTTAATGGAATGTGTACTTGAAGGTATCCATCTTGGGTTAATTTTGTTCACTATGCTGCTAGCGAATATGCTATCAGACAGTTTCTCTCACAAACAAGAGATTTGAAAACAAGCTATCTAATATGATATCTGCTTTACCTTCTCCAGGTTTTCTTTGAATCCTATATTTCTAGTACATTCATTCCTAAGTAGTATGACCTTCTATAACATTCACATATATAGGATATGTGTATATTACACACACATATATTTATGTACACACAATATACAGCATATATAATCTACATATATATGATGGAACAGATAAAAATTAGTCATCAAGTAATACAAGATCTAGGTGTAAGATTGCTAATGGAGTCTAGGGCTCAGAATTTCTCACAGTTATTTATTTCTTGCACTTGTGTGTATGTGGGCAAACCTCGGCCTGCATATGGCGGTCAGAGGAAAGTTTACAGTAGCCAACTTTCTCCCATTGTGTGAGTTCTGGGGATGAGCTTTAGGTCGCCAGGTTTGATATGAATGCCTGTGCCTATGGAGCCATTGTGCTGGCTGTAAACCTCAAGTTTTTTTCCCAAGGGGGATTATGGTTTGCCTAAGCACGTTAAGGTGGACAAGGTATTGTTGTACAAGTAGAGTGAGAGAATAGGAGAGCAATTTAAGATGTGGCAAAAACGTCACACACTGGCGTGAGAGAAGGCTGGAAGAACAGTCCTTCCACCCCAAAGTACACTGTTAAAATTCCTAATGCAGACTGCGGCAAGTGCAGAGTCTCGGCGCAAGTATACTTGTGTAAGTATGGAATCCAAGCTCTTGAAAGGCTGAGGAAGAAGGATTCTGAGTTCATGACCAGTCTGGGCTCTATAAGAAGACCCTGTTTATATGTACACACATACATACTTACATATACACACACATATATACATATATATGTATACACACATATATGTAAAAATGTATAGTCTAGAAAAGATTGATGGTCAAATTTTGGGACAGTTTTCCAGTGTGAAGTCATTTCATTTATAAATGAGTTCTTCATAGATAAAACTTGCATCTTGTAAGGCCTTCCTGGCCTTTGCTTCTTTCTCACCAGTTGTGAGCCATTTCTGCTCTCTTCTTCCAGAAGTACCAGCTACCTCTTGTCTTCACTGTCTTTCTTTCTCTTCAATGGCATTATCTTATGTATTATTCAACTTACCCTTTATTATGTATGTATTATCATTCCACTTATTATATATTTATACATTACCCAGATTTGTTATTCAACTAATTTTCAATTTAATCTTTTTATGTATTATTCTTCCTTCGTGGGGAACAGTAGGTTGCAAAAGGCACAGCATTTGTTTTTCGTGACAGAAAGGCCACTGAAAGCCATCTCTCCCATATTTTCAGTCTCCAAACACTCTTTATATGTATATGAGTACATTAAAAATAGAAATGATATCATTCTTGGGTTGAACGCCTATTAGACCACAGGCTTTCAAAACAAAATAAAATCAAAACAATACAAGTTCGATATAGTTAAAATGCCATGTCTAGAGACCCTGCCCTGGGTCTCAGCATAATTATCCTCTTACCCACCTCCCCCGTCCATTGCTGCATTGTGCTTTGAGAGGAATTCACTTTTTGCCTCTGAGTACTCAGCACAGTGCTATTTCCATCCCACATAGCATTTCTTTATTGATTAATGGGCCCAGAATTAATTTAACTTAATGGGAAGACCAAGAAATGAAACTAAATCCTAGCACTCTCCTGCTTTGTCTAAAGCCAAGCCTTCTGCTTCGGCGGTGCTCCTCAATCTTGTTCTTTCTCTGAGTTATTTTTGTTGTTAAACGGGAAATAGCTTGTGGTCCTTTTTACCTTGTAGACAGCCACTGGCAGTCCCCTTGTGCTGTGTCTCCTCCGTAATCCTCTGTGCTCTGCACATGGAAATGTTGCTCTTATTAGGCCCATGTCTACAAGAGGACTCCCTTAAAAGGTGGACTTCCGACAACTGCTTACAAAAGCTAAGGGTATCATTTTGACCAAGAAAAGTTTTAAATCATTAGGTTAAAAATGGCAAAGTCACTCCTCATCTTAAATTTTTATAGGAACAGTGTTTGACTTGTCCTGTTCTGAAAAGACGCTCATGGGCGTGTGTCTGGTGGTTGTGGTAGTTGGGGGGCTCTAGTTGTTCTTTGGAAGCGGTGTAGCCAGAATGTCTCTCTTCTGCTCCTGAATAAACAGAGAGCTCTTCCTTACATGGCTTGGGCTGCCTCTTATCACACTCTAAGAAGACTTGGAAAACTGACTTACACAGCTTCAGTTCTTTTAAATTAACCTGTAGGCAGAGGTAAACATAAGAGTCAATATTAAGTTACTGCCTTTTTAAAAGCCATCTGTCATTAAAAATGTGAAATGGGTACTGGAAAAGTGGCTCAGGGGTTAAGAACGCTGGCTACTTTTACTGAGGACCAGGTTTTATTTTCCAGCACCCACGAGGCACTCCACAACCTGTGTTACTCTGGTTTCAGGGATCCAGTATGTTCTCCTGACCGGCACAGTCAACCATCAGCATGTGGCACTTACATACATGCAGACAAAACACTCATACATTTAAAAGAGTCCATGTTTTTAAAGAGTTTAGCACACCTTAGAACAAAAAATGTACTTTAGTATATATCACAAGGAATGAAATAGAGCTCCTTCCTCTTCTAACAGTTCAACTTCTAGTAGTTCAAACCCAATATTGAATCATTCCTTTTAAGTCACATAGTTTTTGGGGGAATTATCTTTACTATTTGGAAGATAACTTAGCCAAAATGCACTTCCTTTCTCTCTATATATATATTTTTTAAACCTTGCTTTTACATCCCTTGGTAGCCACCTTAATTGTTGTGGCTTCATGAACAACTTTCTTTTCTTCTGTCTTTCTGAGGACTATATTAAAAACCTGAAGTCTAATAGATTAGTGGCCACCCATTAGTCAGAAGCATCGTTTCTGCCTTTCTGCAGACTGTGCTCCCTTCAGTAGCACGTCCATTCCTTAAGTGCCAGCACGCTCAGAACACGTACTCGATTTTTATTTGGATGCCTCTTCCAGAACTCAGGCAATTTTTCAAATGCCAAAATGCAAATGGCAACTAGTCTCTCACTTTTATAACACTGGGAGGTCTTTCTTTTTAAATTTCAGAACATTGTGAATAAGTAATTCAGGTCATTTTTTTTTAATGCAATGCTAAAATTGTAGAGTTTTCTTTTAACAGATCTGTACACAGAAATATTCAGAGGTGAAATCAAATGATAATACATTTACTTCAGAACTAATTCAGGGAGCGGATGAGTAGGTGAGACTGTTACGATGGCTGAAGTAGTGTGCTGAGTACAAGAAGTCCATTGTTATTCTGTGTACTGTGCACACCTTTAAAATTTTTGATGGTAAAATACCAATTTTATGGGTCATGTCCTTGTTAGAGCACCTTAATATAAATTTATAAGCCTCCATAAAAATCAGCATCAGTTAAGATGTTAACTCCTGAGTCATCTCCCTTACGTTGGTGCCTGCTGGATATCCTGGTCAGGCATCCTGCGTGATGCAATCCCAGAGTGCCCTGAGATGAGCCGGGCTCCCACAGCAGTCCGCATCAGTCTACCTACATTGACCCTGCTTGCTTAGCTGCTGCATTGGCGCTCTCCCCACCTTTGTTTCAGCCTCTCCTCTTGTATACTGTGGAAGTGTTAAGTCCTTACAGAACAGGTGAATGGAACCATGCATACTTCCCGTGGCACCATTGGCAGTGTCCCATAATTCCTTTTATCTTCTTTATATTCCGTCACTGGATGTTTAGCTTTATAGAAGCAGAGAGGAAATCCAGTTCACAGTTGTATCCCTAGAAACTGGTGGTATTTCTGCCGTGAATTAGGCCTCTAATCCATATTCGTGAAATGAATATATTAATTGCAGTCAGGTGTTTTTTTTTTGTTTGTTTGTTTTTTTAAAGAATGGTCCTCCATAGTGAGTCTATTATAGACCCTCCAACTCCATGTAGTTTCTGGAGGATATGATCTATCTAAACTGACTATTCATCATATATGTTGCCCCTCTATACCATTCAAACGTGAGTCCTGCTCCTCCAGACTTTGCTCTTATGTGTCCTTCCAGATGTTTACCCCCTCAGCACAGAGCATTCAGACTGCTTAAGCACTTTATCTTGTCCCGCCACTTTTGAATCCTTTTTTTTTTTTTTTTTTTTTTTGGGTAGGCCTGTTATCCCCATGCACATTTTGAAATTGGCACAACATGGGGGCTGCCGTCCTTAACCTGAGGCAGAAAGCAATACTCCACTCCAGAGGCTGGTAATACAACAGCAAACACCACAGTGCCCATGTCCTCAGCCCACACACTTCCTCTCCACTGGTGACAACAGTTTCCACTCCATTTTCCTCTTCACTAACAGCAAATGTCCCTGAGTCAGGAACAGCCTTTCATTTGTCTTAACATCCATATTTATCTGGAAAATAGAGGAACCTGAGGAATATTTGTAGAAGGAGCAAGTTGAGAATGAATTTCCCTTTGTTTTTGCTAAATAAATAAAAATTTCTTCATAAAAGATGTTCAGTCGGGTATTGTTTCTCACACATCAGCACTTGGTTATCCCCTTGTCGCTGTCACAATGTAGTCATCAGATCAAATAATAACCCCTGAATCCTTAAAGTCAAAGCTACCCACACCGGCCCACAGAAGACCTGCAAGTCTGCAGCGTGGATTCTCAGATCTTCAGGGTATCTTCCATGGTTCTTAGGTCAGCTTTAGCAAAGAATGTTCCTGAAGGATGTTTTCCAGCTCCGGCTTGGCAGGGTCTTTGACCTTGTGTATAGATTTCTCTAAATGGGTGAGGGCAAAAGAATCCAAGAGTGTTGGGAAATGAAATGTTATGTTGACACGACCCTCCTTGCTTAAGAAGGCCAGGCAGATTGAGCGTGTCCCTTTCTCTTTGCAGATATGTCTTCTCCAACTACAATGAAGAAGCCTGAGAAGCCACTGTTTAGCTCTACATCTCCACAGGATTCTTCCCCAAGATTGAGCACTTTTCCCCAGCACCACCATCCCGGAATACCCGGAGTCGCGCACAGTGGTGAGGAGTTTGAAGCAGAGAGGAAAGGCCTTCCTCTTGTTCACACACCAAACACTTAAGGGTGGAGGGGAAGTTTATTGTCGTTGCTATGGTGACTATATCCTCTCCACCCAAAAGGGAGGGTTGCTAATGGACAAAATATTTTTTCTTTCCAGCTTATGAGAAAATACTTAAGATTATATAATTTAACAATGTGGCCGAGGACCGACAAATTCTAGTAGGGTCAGTGATCCACGAATGATGCCTAAAACACAGGAGGGCCCACATATATATTGCGATATTATTGGGATATTATTCTGGAAATCAATCTTAAGTATTTCAGCAAAAACATTATACAATTGGAATGGTATTTAAAAAGAAGTCATTGGTCCAGAACTTACCAGGTAAAGCTGGAAGGAGCCAGACTGGAGGGGAAAGACAATGAAGAAGACCTTGCAATAATGGAAGCAAAACGTGTGCGTGTATGTTTTCTTTAAAAGTAAAGGAAAGCACGTCTGTTGTGTAAGTTGGCTTTCTGTCCTTTTCAAAGGCTCAGGATGACTTTTATTAATAAGAGCCATCTTTACTTTCATTTTTAAATATAAAATCCTATCTGAATCAAACCCACTACAGTTTCTGAACTATCCAAAGATTTGAATGCAAACTTGAGTTGTGATAGTTCTTAGAAAGAAATTTTTTTCAGACTTGCTAAGACCACTCATTTCTTAAGCCCAGAGGCCAAAATGGAGCCACCTGTGTAGTTCACGTGGATGTATGTACACACGTGAAAAAATCTATTATTAAACTGAGCTGAGATTAAAATTCCTTATGACTTTGGGTGTAGTTTATTGGTAGAAAGCATGCTTGAGATCCCAGCACTGGGTTCAAGGAAAAAAAAAAAAAACTGAAACAAAACATGAGACATGAAGTAAAAAAAGATGCCCAACCTTTTGATAAACATTAGCCTTTCCTTAAATTATACTTCAAGTGGGCATACATCTTAAAGAAACACTTCAGTAGAACTTGTGTTTTAAGAAGTGTACGGTTCTTCTCCACAGCGCATCTGGTAGAAGGATGACACAGGGAAACGTTTAAACCATATATACTGTTACCATACTTTTTAGTCAACGAGATCTGACAAACTAAGTTTGTGGTTCTGCACTGTGCACTCCTACAGTTTTATATCCTGAGTGTTTTCTTTGAGGGGCGGATCAGTGTCTCTTAAAGCTTTCTCCCTCCCCGCTCTTCCACATAATCACGAAGTTGAAGATGATCATTCTAGACACTCTTCATTCATAGTCATGAAAAGAACTAAGTTTTCACATTGTTACCTCAAATATTGAACACTTGATATTCTCATATGCCTTGGATCAAAATATTAAATCAACAGAGTTTTAATCTTTCCTTTATATATATTTGTAGTCTTAATTACTAATCATATAATTACTTCCAGCAACTCTATAGAAATAATGGCTAAAATACTTTCTCCATATTTGATTTAAAAATTAATTTTCCAAAATATACATTATGATCATGATATTGGGGAAAGCTTCCGTTGAACATTACCTACAACACATACTTATAGTACTTTGTTCTACAAGTAGAACATACTATTGTAAGATATGTGGGTAAATTCATATAAACATTTTTAATTAGCATTTTTGTGGCTTCCATTCTCCATGTTACCTCAGCAATGCTGTTGAACTTCAGTATAATAAGAACTGGAGTCAGAATAAAGATAACCATAGGATAAATATCTTTGCTTTGAAAGGAATCATCTTCATTTGGAGGAGCGCAGCCCCATGTGCCAGTGTTCAAGAGTATTTACATAGCGAGTAGGTCATTATTCATGATCTGACAGTTTGGTCTGTTAATTGTTGTCTTTCATTTTAAACAACTGTCAACTAGGTTGTATAGGGAGATGATTTATTTGAAATTGAATTGCATTTCTATTTTGAGTTGTAGTCGAAGACTTGTGGGTCTCTTTCTCTCTAATTAATGCTGTAACTTGCTCTGGAGTTAGGGAGACAAAGACTTTGTAATTGATGAATATACCTTGAATGGAAAGTAACTTGACTCAAAAAAAGCAATATTTTTTTTTTTGTATAGTTCTACCCTAATCTGTATAAGAACTTTTTTTTTTAATTTTGGTTTGTGGATCTGGAAAGAAAGATGGGTTTGTCATGTAGGGTGGAGTTAATGTCTTTATATTCTTAGCAGAGCCAGCATTGAGGAAAAAACCATGAAAGGTAGTTTGCTTAATTATGGGAACAGATGAACGGCCGATCTCCAGTGTTACGTCACTGGGAGTGAGTGACGTGGGAAGGCAAAGCATTGACCAGCCAGTCTTTGTGTTCTGTGTTCTGCAGTCATCTCTACTCGAACTCCACCTCCACCCTCACCGTTGCCATTTCCAACGCAAGCTATCCTTCCTCCAGCACCATCAAGTTACTTTTCTCATCCAACAATCAGATATCCTCCTCACCTGAATCCTCAGGATACTCTGAAGAACTATGTACCTTCTTATGACCCATCCAGTCCTCAAACGAGCCAGGTAAAAATGAGAGAAAACCAGATAAATGGAGCCTAAGGGGCGTGGGGCAGGTCTGATTCCAAGCACGAGGCTAGTCAGGCAGTGTGCCTCGTGGAACATCAAGGCTCCCAATCCGCCTTCGCAAAGCTTCTTGTTCACGCGATAAGATTTTTTATTTAAAGGTGGCTGAATGACAGGTAGGAAGGGCATTGTCCCAAAGGGATTCGTGAATACATTTTGTGTTTAATGTTTTTGGGTTTTCATTGATTGAAAGAAAGTTTATGCAGAATATTCACTGCCAAAAACCCCTCTGAGCTCACGTTCACACCTCTGAAATACCTGGTTTGACATAAAGACAAAGTGCTTATTTCAGGCAGGAGCAAGGTATGTGCTAAAATAAACACCACCAAAGAGCTTACAGCTGTATTTATAGGCCAGTTATTTGGCATTAAAACCAGCTTTGGTAATGTAAACGTTTTCAGCAGCCTTTGATGGCTCCTTGACTCTTTGCAGAGACATGACTTACATTTAATGAAATGGCATTTCTAGCTCTATCTGTCTGTCTGTCTCTCTCTCTATCTCAACATCACATAGTGGTTTTAGGACTTTACTGTGTAAGTACAGTAACTCTTGGGCATTTCTCAGTTTAGATGCATGGTTTCTTCTGTGATAAGGCATTGCATAGGAGTTTTCCACAGGCGGGGTTTTCAGTCATCTAGAAGCTCTTTGTACCAGTAATGAGTCGATTAACAGTTACGGTATCCAGGTCTCTCATGTAATTTTGATCTCATGTCTAGTATTGGGTTTTTCTGCTTTATCTTAAAAAAAAAAAAAAAGAAGAAGAAACAAACAAAAAAAAATTGCTCATCACCATTTTAAGACCTTTGGGGAATCTATACAACATTTTATGATAACACTGTTAAGTTGTACTAAAATTAGAGTTTATGACTGTATGCATATTAGTTGTCAAGTTCAGGAAAAAATTGTATTAGTTTGTTAAATAAAGCAGAATGGTTCTTTCTGGATGCTTTAATTTTAAACATAAAATACTGTACCCCTTCTGTGGCTTAGAAAGTTACCTTTGCTTTTAGTTTCACTAATTAATAGATAAGAGCAAATATTAACGTTTGGGAGTTAAACTCGTCTCTGTGTGCTTTAAAAGTGTCCACATGATGCGATGATGATGAGACCGAGGACAGTTAAGGAACAGGGTGAGATCTTGGGATGCCAGTTTAGAAGCGACATTTGCTCTCAGAGTATGGATTCAAAAGTCTGTCCATAGAGTATTTTGCTAGACTCAGCTGGGAACAGCGCACACAAGGTCTGATTTTAATTTGTGTAGAATTTCCATGAATAACAAAGTCTAATTAAGACATCCATTAAAAGTCCTTAACGTTAATTCAGTGTGGAAAATCTTAGAGTTCCATTGGATTTTTTTTTTTAAACTGATGTCTTAATTAGGCACTGTTAGGGGGAAAATTATGCAAATTAAAATCAGGCCCTTAGTGTTACGCATTTCTTTAATTATTCAGTACTTGTTTTACATATATTTCGATTTCTTTATAAGTTAAGAGTGCATATTAGGTGATAATCTGCCTCTTTTGTCTCAGTTTTTCCTGTATGTTTTGAAAGTAGAGGTCCAGCTTCCAGAGGGGCATCCTACCCCCATCTCTGTTGGAAGCCAAAAGTTAAAAGAAAATCCTTCAGAGTTTTATAGACTGGGGAATCAGTAACTAGGATAGCCCACTGCTGGTGCTGTTCTTCCTCAGATGAGACATCCCTCTCCATGTCCAACAGCAACGTCAAAGGGACATGCTTCAGAATATAGCTTCACATGTTTAAACTGGTGCGAACCTGCAGAGTGAAAGGTCCGTTGCCCCCAGTGTTTTAGAAAAGTCTGCATGGGCCTAGGCACTCTTCTTTGTCTCTTTTCTTACCTTTGAATGGGAGAGCGCCTGTCTGGCCCTATAGACTGTTCCTATAGACAGAATATGCCCTGCACAAGCTTTTCATCAGCGAAGACAAGCATTGAGATTCTGGCTGTTTGACTTCTGTCCCAGGTAGGTATGGACTGTTCTGAATGACACGCAGAAACACTTTTGCCATTGATTGCATCAATAGTGTAAAAACATTAGAGCTTCCTTCTTCCCAAGGACATACACAAAGCAGTCATTTATAATGTTCCCATAGCCAGAGGTTGATAGTGTGTACTTTATAAGAAAAATAGGGCTTTAGAGGAAATGGCAGAACTTTTTTTTAAGGAGTGTTATATCCGCTTTGATGTTGAGTTCCAAACTCAAAGGCAGTTGATCTGGGTTTCGGAGTAAGACTGTTGCTCCGTACCTTTGCAGTGCTGGAAATTCGGAGTGGGCAATGGTCATCAAGCCCTGTAGTCAGCTGCTGCTTTTCAGGGCCATGCTGATCTGGACTCTTATGCCAGGAGATGCCTTCTCCTCCCAACAGCAGTTGGGAGATTAATTCCATTGGTGCTGTACCAATTATAGTGGTCATGCTATTCAGTGAAATATTTGGAATAAAATTGGCTTAAAGATATAATTCTCCTATAGGTTCCCATAGAGGAAAACTCCACTTTATTTTCCTGACATAAAGTTAAATACTCAGAAGTGTTCATTATGAATCGTCAGGATATTCAAAGTCAATTTTTAAAAATAAAAAGGAGGAAGTAACCCCTCTGTAACCTGCCCAAACTGAACCTATGCCTTTAAGTCAAAATATTTAAATGCTATTAGCTGTCTTTCCCTTATGAAATAGCCAGTTATAATGTATACATTGCTATCTGGATATGTAGTGTTTAATTGATTTCTTTGTTTTATAAAGTTGGGATTGAACAGACCGTACATACATTTGGGGAGAATGCTTGCCAGGAAATTGTTAGAAAGACCATGCAGTGAAGAATTGTTCCATGAGTATAAATAAAAAATGGCATTCTCTACCTAGAATAATATATTCCAGGCTTTCTTCAAACAGCGTACCCCAAAACAGTGTTTTTGTCTCCTACCACAGCAAATATTTTTTTTTTGGAATGGTTAAAACTCAAGTAATAATGTATTTTCCGACATCAGAGAGGGGATTTTCTTCATTAATTCTCAAAAATGTCTATGTAACTCTTCATGCCCAGCAAGGGAAGAGCAACAAACAGTAGTGTGCATTTGATGGTCCTTGCGCCCACTTCCGGTGTATCATAGTTACTCCTTTGAGGATATTTTATTCCAAAGCATAATGCCTGACTTACTTTCACATTTTATAATTGTGTTTGCATCTGAAATCTTGGATGCTTTAAATCTCATTCTATCTGCTTGTCTTAGCAAATCATTGACAGTAGACTGGGCACCTTGGAGTCTAAACTGAGTTGTGTGTCTGTCAGACCTATGTGCGAGAGAGAAAACTGTAAGCGATGGAAACTGTATAGTATTGGATATGTTCCCTACTCTTGACATTCTTGTGTTCCTTATGTCAGTGATACCATTGTTCAGTAGGAGAACATTGTAGTGAGAGGGAATCCGAGAATTCGGATTGCTGGGTTCTTACTGCAGAGAACTTGGTAAGGAATTCCATCATAGCCTTAGCTCAAGGCCAGTCTCCACGTGGGTTTTCTGCCTACTACATCAGAGGGTCAGGTCAACTGGACTCTTAGGGGTGCTGTAAAGAGGAAGTCACCTGTGCAAAGTGCATCTGTGATCCAACCCTTCCTTTAAGTATGGTTGCTGCTGCTTCTTACTATTAAACGTTGACCGGCTCCCAGCTGAGGCTTCAGAGGGCCTGCATGGTGGCTCTCTACCCTGTGCAGAATCCCCGTGCGTGTACTGAGAGGAGTTGCTGGACAGGATGGCTGTCTTTTGGATTGCTTCACCCGGCGTTCTGTTTTTGTTTTGTAGCCTAACAGCAGTGGTCAAGTAGTAGGGAAAGTGCCTGGCCATTTTCACGCCTGTCTTGGCACCCTCTCCCCATCCCAGTGCAGTGCGACCTGTGACCCTGACCATGACAGATACTAAACCCATCACTACATCCACTGAAGGTGAGGCAGCTTCACCTACAGCAACCAGTAAGTATTTCTGTAGGAAATGAGAAATGTCCATCGAAGGCACCATTGGATACATGATCCAAGGTGGAAAACACAGGAACATTCTGGCTACCTGACCAGATGGAGATTTCTCATTTAAGTGGAGCTAGCAGGCATGTATGTGGCCCAGCGGTCCCATGCTCTCTCTTATCAAATTTCTATTAGCGGATCATATTTGACAGGAGAGAAGCATGATTGTTTTTTGAGTTAACAGCTATAACAAAAGTAATAACCCATGCCTGCTTGTTCAAGGTAGACATTGAAATTACACCAACAACACAGCACAGTATGCAAAGGTTTTACATCACCAAAAGGGAGATTAGATAATTATTACTCATTGGAACATTTCTAGAAACCAAGCCCCTTCCCCAAGCGAGTGTCTCTGGAAGATAATTACATGTTTACCTCAGTGTAGGTTATGTCACTGTGAGAAGCAGTTACACATGCAGGCAAGGACACTGTGAAGCTTAGGATTAGGCATGTGTAAGGTGCCCACACTTTCATTATCTACAATGTTTTCTTTGAATCTTTTGGTTATTTTGGTTATCACATTACAATCAGATACTAAGTCTGTTGGCATGGCCATAGCACTGTAAATGTCAGATGTAGACAGTATCCTTACAGAGCACACATTGTAAATGTCAGACTTAGGCAGTATACTAATGTAGCTGGCACACATCAGTAAGCCAAGTGACTCCTCCACTTCATCATGTAGAATATTCTGAATTATATAAGGAATAGATTTTCAAATGACTTCACCTAAACTCCCAGCTTCTTAGAGGTAGTTGGTACGCACAGATTGGCAAATGGTGAGATTCCATCGGAGAGGCACTAGAATCTTCTGTCCCGTGATGTGTGGCTTACATCCCAGTGATTTTTTTTTTCTTGCATAGAGCAAGGCCATCCTTTGTGCTCTGGAAACTCCCTTATAGAATTAGACCATCAGAGACACCAATGGCTCTTACTCTCTCAGCCATCAGAAAAACATTTTTTTAAGTGACTTCTAAAAACAAACTTTTCAAGAAAAAAAAAAAGTGTAACTTTTTTTTTCACCTTAGGTGAACAGTCAATGCCCATTATGTATTTAGCAAAATTCACAAGCCCTTCAAAGTAGGAAGTCCAGATAGGCTTGGAATGTATATCACTGATCAGCGATGCCTGGGAATTAGCTCACTGGCAAAGAGTCCAACCCCAGTAAGCTCTTCTCTGAATGCAAAGATGGATGAGACTTTTCTTTTAACTATTTTCTGTGTATAGTACAGTCACTAAGACACTATATGTATGCTTTAAAAGCGAGCATCAGAGCGTCTTTGAGCCAAGACACTGGTTTAAATAAAAGCGCATAAAAATGCTTTTAAAAATCAAAAACCTATCTCAGCATAAGTGATGAAAACCAAAGTGCCAGAAACTGCTGGTACCTGCTTTTATGTTGGCAGCGTACATGAGGTTCAGCGGAGGCTCCAACCCAGGTAACCCACAGTCCTTTGACGGGTACCTTCAGCCTGTTTGATAATGAACTGCTTGTATCCTCATGCAGAAGTTGTTCAAAAAGAGATCTGTTTTGCCTACTAAAATTTCTAAAATGTCCAAAAGGAATATCTAGGTTATATAAACATGGCTTCTTCATTCCTACATACAATAGCTATGGATAATGAGAAACTTCTTCTAAAATTTATACATTAGGAAAGTTAAACAGACCAAGGAAGCTTGTTTTATAATGGTCAGGAAAAACAAACAACAACAAAACAAAACAAAAACCCACAAAGCCAAAAAATGAGCCCAGACATGCTGTTCACACCGTAAGAACAAAGGGCCCCTCCTTATTCCCCAGCTCAGGGCGTGGGGATGAGCGGGGAACACCGCACCGGCGCTGATGGCTACCCCTGCCAGCGCTCCTTATTTAGCAGCAATTAGAACATAACCTGTGAGCATCCTCACTGTTTTAAAAACGTGACCTATAAGTATCAAGTTCAAATGGTGCGTTTTTAAGAGAACATGAAGAATTAATATATTGATCTTTAAAAGCTCGTCTTTTAAAAGTCAGTGTGTGAATTCCTAGTTAATAAAATGGTTTTAAACCCTTCAGACCTCGTAGTGTAACATACGGTACAAAACCGGTTTTTCTGTTTAATCTGAGATGGAGCAGTAGGCTCAGTTCTTCTTTTCCTTTTAAAAGATAGGCTCGGAAGTGAGAGAGTTTTCTGTGGGACGTTCACTCCACCAGAAAAGCGCTTGTAGAAAAAGTAATTGTAAACTAAGTTACATCCATGTAAAGAGTCACCTGTATCTGCCTAGTGACCAGATATATAAGAGGTCGTCAGCTCCTCACTGGCCAGTCACAAGCAATTGGTAGGGTTTTTGTTTTGTTTTGTTTTATAGGTATAGAAAATGAAGGATTTTTTTTCTTTCTCTGTCACAAATTTTTCAACCACACATGAGGACATTTCTCATATTAATTAAAAGATGGAACCGAGTCATTCCATGTGCTATAATCCAACTGTGCTCCTCTCTTAGAAAATTATTAGTGGAATTTATTTTAATTTTAGTTACACATTAAGCCTCGGCCTAACCCTGTCTCTGAACGCTGTAACACCCCGACACCCTTGCCTATCTTTTCACTTAGATTCGCAGGCAGCCGTCACGCAGTCACCCACTGGGCACAGGAGAAAAGAGTATCTATAGAAACGGAGCGCAGGGTAGCCGGCGTCAGCGTCTAGACAGTAGTGTAGCCACAGCACTCACTGATACACACCCACACCAGAGCACAGGCTGTGGTTCCTTGCATAGATTCCTTTTTAAAAGGGGGGATAGTTGATTTGAATTCAGTTACCGGTTCTTTCCCGTTACTTGCCATTCAGTAAGAGGAAAGAGAAGAGAAATGGAGACACCTCTTTGGGAGTGAATCCCACTTCTCTGGGTTTCTTATACATGGACAGGGTGTTGGTTCTGACAGTTCACAATTTTTATCTTTGTTTTTGTTCTTCCTTAATCAGCCTACACAGCCTCAGGCACATCTCAAGCCAATCGATATGTGGGACTAAGCCCAAGAGACCCATCCTTCCTGCATCAGCAACAGGTGGGCACGTTTCACCCAGGTGGAATGGGGTAGCCACGCTTTGCTTCGGCACCTTTCTCCATGTCGCCTCTCAGATCTGGACTCAGGATGGGGCTCACGGGGCTTCTGAGACCAAAAAAAATTGATCATTTTGTTTTCCAAATTTTTTTTTCTCATTTATCCTCTGCTTCTCACCTATCTGGAGTTTCTGAAACTAGCTCACAACTTCCTCTGTCTTCCTAGAACACAATGACAGCATCCTCAGAACTGCTCATCCTAGTCAGGCAGTGCCGTTCTGCCTTACTGGGTACTGAGGACTCACCAGCTTATGTGGCTTTCCAGGGGGTGACATGCAAAACCAGTTGGAGAGCCAGCTAGAGTCAGTCCGTTATTTCTGTTTGAGACAGTTTTCTTTTCTCCAGATGTTTCACTCCTCCTTTGTACATTAGTCCAGGAGGAGGATGTGCTGAAAAGCTGAGTTCACAGGCGACACATTATTCCCACTCTAATAGTTTAAATTGCTTCGCTGATTTCAGATGAGATAGAACACTTTTTTTGGGGGGGGAGGGGCGATTCTGCCTTCTTACATCTTTTATGTTTCAAGTAGCATTTTTAAATTTCACATCTCATTAATGCTGTAAATTTAATGCAAATGAAGTGTTTACCCAAACTGTGAAATAGTACAGCCAGGATTAATGGGGGCTTATAAACAAATTAGCCACAGTCAAAAGCATGTACCACACCAACATAGAAATCCCATGATTCTAGTTCTAGGGTCACAGGAATACTTGTAAACACTTCAGAATCGAAGTCTGTTTTGTGAGGCATATGGTCGCCACCCTTAACTCTGGATAGCAGAGCAGTTTGAAAGGAACAGTATGTAAAATGTTACATAAGGAAAAATAGGCTATAGCTCGTAAGCCGGAGCTGGGAGTAGACACCTCGGCTCTTCATTTGCAAGTCCTCTGTGTTTCTGTGAGGTTTATATATGTATGAAGTGTGTGCAGTTACATGCGCCCACTTACTCAGCTCTAGAACGGCCTATCTGGAGTTTGCTTACTGTCCTCCAGGCCTTCCCTTTCCCAGGCCAAGGTGATCAGCTGTGTGTGGTAAAGGTCACCACGTGCGGAGTTCAGAGAAAAGTGTGTGACTGATAGCTCATTCAAGACACTTGACATTTTGCAAGGTTAAAATAACAAAACAGAGCACGAGAGAACTGACTGTAGACATCTGTATATAGTTATGGAAATACCAAATAATAATTAGTGGCTTTGCCAGCCAATGGCTTTTCAACAGAATTCTCTGGAATGTTGCTTTTTTGACCTCCTAAAGTACTATAATATGAATGTGTTATAATTACTATAGTTATATTTAACAAATGTATGTGATCATTGTGCTTTTTAAACATATGCAGGATTTATAGGTTTTGGAAACATGGTTTTTTTTAAAATCATACATTTCTTTCAGAAATATTTTTGTCATGGGACTTGCTATTATTCTTTATGACACATCTCTAATTTCCAGTTAATTTTTAATTCAAAAAACATGCCTCCATTATTTAACCTTTAGCCCCAAACACATTTAGAATATTATAACCAATCCCATGCGTTCAGAAGCAATTGTCCTCTCTCCTCGTCCTACGCCAGGGCAGCATTAGTTTGTATCAGTTAAAATTAATGTCAGGGTCTCCTGCAATGACAGTTGCAACAGTATATTTGTGCCAAAATTCTCTCAACATTATCTAAAGAAGCATCAAGAAAGCTTAGCACAGTGACAACATGGACCTTAATATAGGCAGAAATCTGGGAATCTTTTCATCTGAGGAATGTATAGGACCAACGTTCCTATAAAGACGGCCACTTGCTATTTAAGTGGTCAGTACTGAATAAAGACCACTTATAATGTCATGCATTATCTAAGTTCAAATGTGTTTGCTACTTATGAATATATGGTATATATTAATCCTTGGAAGCGAAAAGCCATATATTCCACAGTTACAATTTGTAAATACTGAATAGATAGATAACTTATCTCTTATGTAATGGAATTTTGATTTGAAGCTATGATTTTGAGGCATGAAGCAAACAACGTAAATGTATATCACACGACATAATCATACCACTGAGCTGAAGCACTGGTTAAAATCTATTATCGTCATCCTTTCCAGTTAAGAACTGTAGGGATGAAGCTCTATAGTCATTGTACTGGAATGGAGAGAGCAAAATAGTTTAAATGACTTCAGTAAAGGTTATTCTTCCTCCAGCAGAAACGAGATTGATTTACTGTGTCCTCCCATTACTTTACGAAGATTTAGACGAGACCACTCTTCTAAGGGCAGCTCCTAAATGCATTTGGCTTAAAGCTCTCCGTGATGAATGCAAAGGAAAATGAAGGGGTCCATGAAATAAAAGTGATCAATCATTTTATATTAGCTAGGAGAAATTCAAAATTAGAAAGGCAGTGGCTTTAGGCCGAGGGAGCTCTTTTAAACATTCCCCATAACCTTTAATATACATGACCCTTTAAAAATAAATATTGTCACCAGGTACATTCTTCAGTTCCCGTGGATTGCTTTATAGAGATTTATCCTTTCAGCTTATGAAAAGTATCGATGTGCATTGTTGCCTGCCATTTTCCCCCTTAGAAAAGAACTTTAATATAGCTTACATAAATTAGAGCTAACAATAAATTTAAGATTGTCGAATGTTTTTGACTGTCTTCAAGCAACCTTCCCACAAGATGACATTGCGGAAGAGCTCTCACCGTAGCTGTTCCTAGCGCACGCTCACACTGACATTTAAATCGAAATGTAAAACACTAAAGTACATCCATATTGGCAGATTCGAGGAGTGAAGCCCGTGCTTTTATGGTTAGTCGCTTGTTACTCAGTTATTAGTCGTTACCCATCGGCAAGCTCCTTTTAACAATAATTATTTCTGACGATTGCCAGTTCCTAACTACCTTGAAATATTAGTTTTTGTGGGTTTTTTCCTTCCAATGTTGAAATTTCACCTATCATATAAATACAGTATCTCACTTGAATTAAAAAAAATAGAAGTCAGTTAATTCCGGAAAGCGTTTCAGGAAGGTCCTGTAGAGCTGCTGCTAGCTTGTCATTAACAAGAACCCTCCCTGTGAAGAGCACCCTCAGCTCATTTAGATGATCAGGACTCGCCTTTATGGCGTGTCACTGCCTTGGGCACAGTGAAGCCTGGTACTGGTCTGTCTTTGGGGTCACTGGCTGGCTTACTGTATTCGCCAGCGGTGTAGGAGAAATCCAAACCAGAACTGTTTCTCCTAGAGCTTCTTTCTGCTTTAACTTTTCTGTTGGAAGACGGTGCGCTCGGTGGCTTGAAGAACTCTGGGGTCCTGCTTTAGCAAACTGGCCTCTGCTCTGTGCTGCCAAACACTTTGTCTTGGTTTGGAACACTTTTCGAATGTTGAACACACCTTCTCTGACTTCCCTGTGTAGAAGTCCTGCTTCCTGCCTCGCATGCACTCTGTACACATTCCTTCCTGTTGACGGTGACTTAACGCTATCTCCCAAATTCTATCTCCCTGAGGAAATGGGAACCCTCTAGCAGAGTGTTAGATTTTGCTTAGAAGGAATGGGCATTATTTTATAAGTCAGGTTAAACAATGTTAATATAAATGGGTATGATGAGGAAACTCAGTTAAATTCCTTGTATGCTAAGCTTCAAAATTTGTTTGCTATAATAGGAACTTTAGTAATTTAAAATAATATAGCTTATTTATCATCACTTACAGTTCAGTGGAAGGTTGCTTTCACAGCAGAAACCTTAGTAACACACATCAATACCATGACAGTTTGACAAGATTTATTGTAGATTGAAACTAAAAGTTTGCAGCTAAAACACTTCCTGTGTAGCTGTAAGAGACCCTACCACATACAGCTATAAGAGACCAGTCAATGAGTTACACACAGACCTTGACACTCACTGGAGATTGTAGGTAGACTGAGCAGGGAGCTGCTTTGCCCTTCCTTTAATAAGACAATCAAGGAAGCTCCTACTTGTAAGAAGTAAGGCTTGCTCTCAGTCTCAAAAGGATGTCCTGGCTGGCTGTGCTGTCTGTGACTGGAGCCACTGGCTGAGTGCCTTGTCACTGTGGATTTTACTGGTGCTTGAGCTTCAGCAGTTACGTCTCCAGTGTGGCCATGGAACACTGTTACTTCAAGTCCAGTTATCAACTAGTTATGCTGAAATATTTTCAACACTTTCTCGGTGGAATTTGGAAGCACTCTTCATTACACTAAAGATTTCTGTTACACAAAATAGCTTTTAAAGAAATTGCTTCCTTAGGATTTCTTCTTTAAAAAAAAAAAAAAAAAAAAACTAAGACATGAAGTGAAATCCTGTTGTAATTTTGTCCTGGCAAATGACAAAGCCAAAACCAAAACTTAAACCAAAAAAAAAAAAAAAAAAAAAAAAAAAAACAGAAACAAAACCAAAAAAGCCCATTGACAAGTCAGTCATTAGAAGCAAGCAGTTGAAAACGGACACACGTGGACTATCCACAGGCTTCTCCGTAGAGCCAGGAAGCAGGCTATCAACACAGGCCATTCTTAGTGCGACTGTTATCATAATTGACAGCATGACGCAAAGGCCTATCACATGACTTCTGGGTAGGTATGTAAATGGTAAGAGGTCACTTTTCGAATGTGCCTGCTGAAAAGGAAACATATCTAAAGGAAGTTTGAGTCAAACTGATGGCTATGCAAATGTTTAGCTTTGGGGCGAGTTTTGAAATTGAAAAAGAATTCTTCCATCATCTGGCTGTCTTTTATTATTTATTCCTTTATTTGCTTTTCCTAGTTACCAAAGACAAGGCTCTATATATAGTATTTGAGTTAATGTCAAAATAAAATTATTTTTAATTCAGTCTTAAATTTCAATCAACAAAAACACAGAAATTATCTTCTTTCCTGAAATGAAAAGCTCTCAGTAGGAAAATTCTAAAGATTATATTTACAAACTATTTGAGCTGCACATGAAGCTCCGGATAGGCAAGAGACAATGACAACATGGTGGGGTGGAGCAGTGACAGGCATGGTGGGGTAGGGACAGGACAGGCATGGTAGTGAGCTAAGAACACAGGTTTAGGAGTCAGGACTTTGGCCTCTGCCCTCCGATGGGAACAGGTATGTCTGACTTTGGACAAGCCTTAAAAGGGAAAAGGGTCTAGCCTCTAGCATTCCTAAATATCTTAAATGTTATAGGCATGAGTAGCTTCCATTCAAAGAAAGGATCCCTTATTTTCCAACTCTTTAACATGTGACTTATAGTCAGTGATTTTGATTATGTTCGTGGACTATTCATGCCCATTTAACTTTATTCTGTGAAGTATCAAGAAACATGGCTTCAGAAATTGACACGGTGACTTTTGGGTACCAGGATGGTCTTGATTTTATTTCGTGACAGTTTCCTCATGATCATTAACATTCCACAGCATCCATCCACAGTTCCTTCCAGTTACTCCACAGCGAGTAGTTCATAGTAACAGAGGAAAACGTTACCCATCCAGTCAATGAGTGGAAATCACAGACACTCAAATGATGCTCCTTTTTGTACACTTCCATTGCTCCCCTCCCCCAGTCTGCTACCCTGAGCCATCAGGAGAAGTGGGGAAACTCAATAGAACACATAACATACAATTCAGGGTATCCCCCTGGAGCATTTTGTAAACTTAAAATAAAGTGACAAGGTAAACTTGTTCATGTTGGTAATCAGTTTCACATTTAATGGTTTAGTGGGTCAGTTAAGAACTCTCGTTCGCCATCATGGACGACTGTTAGCACATTGCCTGTTCGCTGAATGTGGCAAAGCTGGTCATTTTTCTTACTTTAATCCCCCCCCCCCCATTGCTATACGTTTACTAACCAAAGTCCCCATGAATAACCACGAAGGGCCATCATCTGAGTATACAACCTTGAATTTAAGGCCATATTGATTCTGGGTGGCATCAGCGACTTAGTGTACTTAATTTGAGTATAGCATCTAAAGTATTTCCACTAGGTGTTTCCCGCTTATGCACATTTTTCATTTTAATTACTTAATCAGTTGAGATTCCCACCTGGTTCTGGGCTCACTATATGACAGCAGATGGCCTAGAACTTCTGATCCTCCTGCTTCTGCCTCCCAAGTGCTAGAAGTATAAGCATGTATCAGCATCCTTGGTTTTCTGTGGTGCTGAGGACCAAGGACCAAACCTCGGACTGTATATCCTGGGCCAGTGCCCTCCGGACTGAGCTACACCCCAGCCTCCTTGTGCAGATACTTGAAAGAAACCAGACGGTTTCTTTTCTGTCTTTTTTTTTTTTTTCTTTTTGACACAATTGCTTCTGAATTGTGCCAGGTACAAAGTTTCCCTTCAAAAGGAGGAACTCTAGTCTGAGAACATATGTAGGGACGTCTTCATCTTCACCCCTTTCTTAGTAGTTTGCAATACTTTTTATTTGACCCCTATCCCTGTACCCATTACTTTGTGGGGTGGCCCTGTTTCTTTCATTTCTTACTTCTTTTTGAATTACTGGGCACAATGGATTTAACATATGGCTTTATAGAAAGTCTTCTTTTATTTTGGTAGGTACATATAAATTAAATAAGTAAAACAGCATGTGGCCGTGTATTCTGTACAGATGTGCGTATTATTAAGTCTGACTTTCCGAGTGTAAGAATTGGAACCAGCCCCCCCTCTGCACAGTCACATGGCACTAACAGACTGAGCTTCCAAGCTTGGCTGCACGTGGTCTTTTAAGCTTGACTGCTATGCGCTAGGAGACCACCTCTCACACTGCGAAGTAAAATACTCAGAAAGCTCACACTTACAGGAGTTTTGAGCTTTTGAAAATGTAATTGAGATGGAAGGTGTATGTTTCTGTACCAGTTAAAATTCAAATTGAAAACTTGATTAGAAATGATTGACAGTTGAATTTTCTAGCACTGAGAACAATGGCTAGGCCAGTGGATTGCAGCATCCCAGTGCTTCCTAACGCTTTAGTACAGTTCTTCGCGTATGGAGATCCCCAACCATAACATTATTTCATTGCTGCTTCAACTGTAATTCTGCTACTGTTGTGAATACGATATAAGTATATGATATGCAGGATATCTGATATGCAACCCCTATAAAAGGGTACTTTGAACCCCAAAGGGCTTGCAACCTACGGGTTGAAAACCACTGAGCTAGACTGTCGCCACTCAAAATTTTAAAATGGTTATTGCTTATTATTTAAAATCTCTTTAAAGCTTAAAGAGAAAACTATGCTTAGCATCTTGAATCATAATGAAATATTTCACATGTTCTCCTAAAGAAACTTAAATACATTTAGTTTGAGTCTTTCAGTATTAAAAAATCTGTTCTGAATTTGCCTGGTCAAAGAGTATCGTGGTTAAACAAGATACTTACGAACCTGACTTTCTTAGACACGCCTGTCAGAGAACTCTCTCATAGTAACAGCTGATGTTTACCTCAGCCATTTAACTGTTTCCCTTACCTACACCCTTTAGATCTTTACTTTATTGGCTAGTTTATCAGTTGAAAGATAGTTTAATAACAAAGGTAATTTAAAGAAGAGCGAGAAAGAAATGTTATTGCTTAAGGAATAACTTGGATCGAAAGACGGCTAACATACAAGCTGGCACAATTGTCTTTCTCGGACACCTTGGACGTGTACACGCTGCTGGCCCATAATATGGACAAATCCATTCAAATTTTACTTTACAATTTTAGTTAATGAACAAAAGTTAATTCAATATTTATTAGTATCTTGCCAACTTCTTTGTCACTAAGTTATTGTTAAATATAATCTTCGGTCATTTTGTACGTATGTAAACATCTTTTCTGCTTTAGAGAAAATATAACTTTAAGACGTGTGTATATGCATGCATATGTATGTATATATGTATATATACATAAGTGATAAATGGAAGTAACTAGTTACGTTTAGTATCTTTGAAAGTATATTTAGGAAAGAAACTCAAAAAGAAAGAAAGAAAGAAAGAAAGAAAGAAAGAAAGAAAGAAAGAAAGAAAGAAAGAAAGAAAGAAAGAAAGGAAGGAAGGAAGGAAGAAAGAAAGAAAAATGTTGATTTTAAATGTTCAGGATGAGGCCAAAGATTGCCCACTTGAAATTTTTAGAAGTGGTTATAGAAAAAAGCAATCTGCATGTAACTAGCCAATTTACATAAGGATCCTTCCAGAAAGACAGTAGTAGTCTCTCAGCCTTTTCTGAGATAGCCTGCGAGTGGCACTCAGAATCTTAAGGATTTGTGTGGAATTACCAGCTTTCTGAGAGAGCAGAGTCCCCTAGACATTAGCCTGTTGTAGTCATTAGCAGGATGGGATGTTGTGTGCCCGAACATACATCCCGCTTCTTGAAATGCTGACCTTACTCAGCACTGGCATTCACCGGTAAATGGATCAGTGAGCGAGCGGCACCAGGTGAACTCAAACGGGTCATGTCGTTCTCTTTCAAAGCTCATATTTTGAAATGTGCCCCACTTATTTCTGAAGATAAACAGCATAGGCTAGCACATTGAATTTCTGTTTGGAAGGCCCACTCAGAAAATTTGAAAAACAAACAAACAAACAAACCAGGAAATAACCCAAACCCTTCACTGCGGGATAGGCCAGTAATCCTAGTCCTCAGAAGGTTGAGGACATGTTCAAGGCCAGCCAGAGCTACATAGTGAGGTTCTGTGTGTCCACCCCTGCCAATAGTGTCCCTCAAAAACAAGTCTCACAAAATTGCTTCTCATACACTATAGACTAAACACATTTTATTTTTGAAACAGCAGAAATATGTCACCTGTTTAAAAATGAATAAGTATACATTTTCTCCTTTATACAAATTATGGCCTGTTTACTGAATACCAACTTTTTATTGTATTTATTTTCTATTATGACTTCTTTGTAGCGTTGAGCTAAGCAAACCCCACCCACCCAGCACTCTGTACCCTCCTCTGTCTCTGTCTCTGTCTCTGTCTCTGTCTCTCTCTCTCTCTCTCTCTCTCTCTCTCTCTCGCTCTCTCGCTCTCTCGCTCTCTTGCTCTCACTCTTGCTCTGTCTGTCTCTGTCTCTCTGTCTCTGTCTCTCCTCCCCCGCCCCCTGTCATCCCCTCGGGTAGAACTTTTTTCCAGTTCTTTATAAAACTATTGTTACTTTAAATATCTAAGTATTTTAAAGACCCCTTCAGAATTGCAGAATTCATTTTCAGAACAAGAGCCATCATCCTGAAACCTCAGGATCTCTCTCTTAGGCTCTGCAGAAACTGGAGTCTGACGGGGAATAGTCCACATTTTAGAGTACCGTGTTTTCAGGACGGGGTTGAAGCAATTTGTCTTAAGTTTAAAGGCTTTTTGGCTGCAGTCGCCATCTAGAAACGACCACAGAAGAGGGGAAGAGGGACAAGCCAGGGTATTGCTTTCAGCAAGGCACCTCTTTCTATGTGAGAGGTGGTTATTTACAACCTGCCTTTCCGGAGGTTAAAAAACATGATCTTCTACTCCCCGCCCTCACCACTCCTCCCACCCCTGCAACGCCAGATAAGTTTACTTTCTTAAGCATAAAAATAAGCAATATATCTTCTCAATAAATCTGCTAGCACTGTAGGGCAGCTGTTAGCCAAACAGAACTGGATAGGGTTACCGAGAAGCATCCTGAAGAGTGGGGCCGATGTGCAGATCTAGGGAGAATTTGTCTCCGGTCCTGTTCAGTGCCTTCTCCACCTTCTTCAAGTGCAGGGAAGTATTTACAGTGTCATGACTCTGAATTTTACATACAACTCAAGCTCATTTTTGACTCTTTCTGAACAATGCCACTTTAGGAGAAATGCAGTTATTAACATGGAAAATGGGAAGCCGTGCAGCTTCTCTACCTGTCAGGGTGAACACAGGGCGGGGACTTTCTCCTCTAAACTGCATGTCTCCTGTTTTGCAAACTGCATGCTTTACAGATATTGATTATTTCCCTTTGCACAGATGATTTGGTATGTCGCATAGAAAAAAATGCATTTTTATTTCCTTTCTAAAATAATCTCTCTATTGAACATTATTAACGTTTTCTTTTATTTCAGCTTGATTTATATTCTAATGCTGGCTAATTGTTACGTTCTAAGCACTCGTTTCTCTGTATGCTTTAATTAATAGAGGAGCATATTGCAATAACTTTTTGTGCCTAAGGAAAAGTCTGAAAATTTTGCTTTACAGAGTAATATTTTTTGTTTTGTTTTGTTTTGTTTTTCATTTTTTTTTGTTTGTTTTATTTTTTGATTCTGTTTGTTTTCTTTTAAGTTGCCTCTTGGGAAAGTAAGAGTAATGCCATGTTCAGTACTAGTTTGCATGTGTTCATTTAAATACTAAAAACTGTAGTACTGCTCGATCATATCTGACTGCTAGGTTTCAATTGACAGCTGAGGATTTGTGACTGGACCATGAATCAAAACGGCAGGCATTTATACCCCAGTACCAGTGAGGATACATTGGGAATTACTTGGCAAAGGTAACATTTTAATTATTTCCAACCCTACACTTAAACACTTAAAAATTACATGACCTAGAGTGTTTGTTTTTAATTAGCTGTGCAGAAAATATGTTAAAGCTTTAGTTGTTTGGCTTCATCATCCCCATTTCCCTCTCCCTCTGTTTAATTCCTGTTTCAATGCAGCATCAAATGAATCTGGGACTCTGGCATCTGTTAACTATCATTGGAATTTCTCAATACTGTCAAACGTTTGGGACAATTTATAACATTTTTGGTGGGAGTCGGAGGAGTGGAATTTGACATTTAGATTTAAGGGCCTAGAAATGAAATCATAGCTTTAGGCGAGATTTTTCTGCTACCTGGGGATAAAACATTGGTTTTTCTATATAATATGCATTTTCTTATTTCAACTCTTTCCGCTCCTGCTAACTCTAAGTCCTTTTTATATCATTTATTCATCTTCCAGTGGGGGAAAGACTAGAAGAAAAAAATTTAAGTCAGTCAACTTAGCTGTCATTCACAGCACCAGTAAATTTTGGAGTGGAAAGACGACTCTGTAGTTAAAAAAGAAAATTTAAATAGTTTTCATATCTGATTACGTACTGATGTAAATGACTTTATTAGATTGGCTGAGAAAATTCTTTGAAATTAGTTTTAATAATTTATGTTTTGATTTTAAGAAATACTTGTAAGGTAGTTGTTATCTTTTCAGAGCAGCTTGTGTCAAATAAATAATTTGTGGTACAATATATATTAAAACATCAACCTGAACACAGGGAGTAAGGTAATCCTCGAGTCCCCTCACAATAGAGCCAACATAGTTTTTATCCTCACTCTGATTGTTATTGCCTGATTTTAGTGTTTGTGTGAAACCAGTTGTCCAGGTGTGTCAGATATGAAGGAGATTCTTCATTCCACAGCGGGTGGTGATGGAACCTGCTGTGGGCTTGAGGAGTCAAATGTTTCCATTTCTCAGATAAAACCTGGGTAGACGCCTATCTGCGTTTTCTTTTTTTGTTTTAATTTAAAATTATATTTATCCCTCTTACATGTGTTTTGCCTGCGTGTGTGTGTTGTGTGCCATGCACACGCTTGGTGCCTGCAGATGTCAGAAGAGGGTATTTGAGTCTTTGGAATTAGAGGTAGGGAATGGTCGTGAACCATCAGGTGGGTGCTGGGAACTGAACCGCAGTCCCCAACAAGAGCAACAAGTGGTGCTTTTAACTGCTCATCCCTCTGCAGCCCTGTACCCATTAGTTAATTTAACATTAATTTTAGTTAATTTAAGTTATTACAATATGACTTTCCCCATTTATATATAGGTAATAATATCATCTTTTTAAAAAATCTATGGTTCTTCCCCAAGAAGCATATATTAGTACAGAAAAACCCATATAATGTATACTTATAAATGAAAGATAAACTTGACTTAAACAGTCTCAATGATTAATGAATGATGCTTAATTAAAATGAATGAAAGTGGCTTGAGTCTGAGTTAGTAAGCTATTTAAAGTTAATTTAATTACATTTGATAACAATGTTTACACTAGTTTATTAAGTAACAATCCTATACTCCATGCTTTGCCTATCACCAGAATAGCCCATGTTCACAAGGACAGCAAATTAGATGGAAGATACTCATCTTTCTAAATCTGATTCTGGCTGTCAGAACTTTGTAATGGGTAGATTACTGATAGGTCGTTACTTAATTTAGAATAGGATAGTGTCTTGAAATACATTGAAACCAACGTGATGTGGTTTGGATGATTTGGTCTGAGTAGTTCTGGAATCAGAGCTTGATATACCCCAAAAGAAAAGATAGCCCACATATGGGGAAGAATGACCAGAGTCACTAACAGTCCTTGCAAAAACATTGGTTCATCCTGACGCTCCCTTTCCCATCAAGAGAGTTGATGTGGGCAACCAGCTTCAGATCATAGTGAATCAGCGAGGGGGGCACTGCCTGAGTTTATTGACTTCATTTATCCCGCGTCTCTGAGGATACTAATCTTTCTTTGGTTCAGGGCAATAAGCCTATGAGATGGTCTGACTGACCAACAAAGCCCAGGAGTTCTCTTTGGGTTGCCTCTGTTCTTCCTGCCACATTTCAAGAAGGCACGTGGTTGGTGTTTCAGGTGTGTGTATACATTCTGTAGGGATTCAGAGTCAGGAGCAAGGGTGGGCTGTCGTAAGTCCTGTGCTAGTCACACTCACCGCTCTCTGAATCTGCGTATCACAGTTCAAAATAAACATGTGCAGATGAGACAGCAATCTGCTTTGCTTTGCTACCATTTTCAAAGACAGACATGACTGCAGGGTATGGTGGAGCGTGCCTTTAGTCCTACCATGGGAGGCTGAGGCAGGTGAGTCTCTTGAGTTTGAGGAAAGGTGGTCTACACATGATTAATACATGGTACCCTGAAGTTGTTTTAAGACTTGGTGGGTTTTCATTTCTTGATAGAACACTGAGAAGAAAATCCTAACTGCCTGTACCACTGTCACTTTCAAGAGAGGTCGGGACAACCAATGGCACAGAGTCGTCTCAGTAGTCTGACAATATTAGGGAAAGATAGATTTGTTCAACCAGAGACTTGAATGACTTGAAACACTCGGGTGCGTTGCTGCCTGGTGTGTCCTCTCTGCTTTCTTTCCTGAGCTTTGATATGGTAGATAAAGATTGTTAGGCCAGAGGCTTGAATGACTGAGCTTTGATATGGTAGATGCAGATAAAGAACAGGACACAGTTCATGCTTGTTGTGGTAACTGCTCATTGTTTTGGTTGCGGTTGTTGTTGATTATGTTTTTAATTAAAATAAAACTAGATCACTTTCCTCCCCTCCTTTCCTCCCTCCAGCTAGAAACTCTCCAATCCCCCATGCTCCCCTACTCTCAAGTTGATAGCCTCTTTTTCTTTGATTTTTGTTGTTTTACACACACACACACACACACACACACACACACACACACACACGCACACTCACACGTATGATCATGGAGACTGTAGATCACAATCCCCTATGGGGGTTGCATATCAGATATCCTGTATATCAGATATTCACATTACAATTACTGTAGTGACAGTAGCAAACTTACAGTTATGAAGCAGCAATGAAAGTAATTTTGTGGTTGGGGCCAACATGAGGAGCTGCATAAAAGGGTCACAGCATTAGGAAGGCTGAGAGCCACTGCTGTAGATAGGAAGGCCAGGGAAAAGCACATATTTGGATCTGTTTTCTTTTGTTGGAATTG